>NW_012085275.1:0-470 GCF_000956235.1 Wasmannia auropunctata
TTTAACATGTATATAATTAAGTTAAAATCGTAAAAAGTATTATATGAAAGATATAAAATAATTGATAATTATTAGAGATTTTGAGGGTTGATGTGCTGGCGGATGAGTGCGTTCGCTGGCTGATGCGTCGGTGTGTGTGCGTTGGTTAATTTTAGCTTTACGTTTAACTATTCAATTTCACGTTTTTTTATATTTGGATAAATATCATGATCTTGATTATTCTAAAAAAATAAAGAAATTTAGGGATATATTGATAGCCTTTAGTAATAAAAATTATTTTTATTCAAAGGATTATAAATAGAATTTTGTATTTTCTACCTGGGATGTATTTAAATCGTCCTCATATTTGCGTTTTTTAGGTATTCTCACTCCTTTCAAAAGATTAGGTATTGACATGTGACTATCAATTTTTTTCAGATCAGTAATCGAATTTACAATTAGATATGCAGGTTCTATCATTAATTAGAATA
>NW_012085276.1:0-485 GCF_000956235.1 Wasmannia auropunctata
GTTACGACTTACGATTGGCCACAAGCCAATCACAGCGCTTGGAACTAGTAAACCTCTAGGCACCGGTTTCTGTAAGTAGCTGTATCCAATCGTAACGTGTCCAATCAGGATTCACTCATCTAGATTCACCTAATAGACGGAGAGCTGGCTACATGGGATGCGACATGCCTCGGTGCATGAAATATTTTACCTGGAAAAGGTTCGATTGCTACCAGCAAAGCGAAAGCCGGACCGTCAGAAGGCGCGCTGGAAGACAAGTGCGTGGGCGGACGATCAAACGTGTAAATTGTCCAACTAAAAAAACTATCGATGTGCACGGCTGAAAATTTACATAGATATCGAGGATCATGAGAAAAAGCAGTAAAAAAATTGTCAGAAGAATAAGTGAAAGCTAAAAGGTTGTCAGAAGCTGCCAAAGTTGCGAAAAATATCGGAAAATTTACATTTTAAAGAAAACTTCTGACAATTTAAATTTACATTGTTTA
>NW_012085277.1:0-374 GCF_000956235.1 Wasmannia auropunctata
TTTATTTAGATACTTAGTAACATAATGAGTTAACAACGATGACTTTTCACCAATAAATTGTATATCCATATTTCCTTCCCACGCAGTTAGAAGAATGGGATTATAATCATTTATAGCAATTTCGTTCTCTGTTCGAGGAAGATCATAAAGCCTACTTTTATTTTAATTGTTTTAATTGTTTTAATTGTTTTCTCCCTGCAATCGAACTTATGACATCTCTTAAAACCAATGTTTCCGTAATAGGACGAGGAAAATCAAAACGACATATACGAACATGTCCACGCTTCGCTTTCTTCGAACAAAGACAATAATCGTTATGTTTGTGTTGTTGATGCGTAACAACTCGCCTATATATCGGAAGAGCACACGTCTGA
>NW_012085278.1:0-382 GCF_000956235.1 Wasmannia auropunctata
CGTGTGCTCTTCCGATCTGAAAATATTATTGTACAATGTTATCGCGCAATGTGTTTGCAGAAATATCAATAAAAATAATCTTATATTCACATATGTAATCCTTATATCGATATTAAGGGTACGTTCCGAAATTAGCTGAAAGTATATACTGGCGCTGCTGTTACTGAAATGACTGATTTTTATCGTTCCGAAATTTAAATATTTTACTGTCAGTACTGAATTTCGGAACGAAAACGTAGTTAAAGCAGCAGAAAACTTATTTGTATTTAACCAATACGATAAAAAATGACCTATTCTTTGTCATGCTGGATTGCATAAAAATTTATTTTTTGCTTTCAAATTCAAATATATATCTATTTCGTTTTAAATACAAGCAGAGTAC
>NW_012085279.1:0-532 GCF_000956235.1 Wasmannia auropunctata
GATTAAGTTCCTTGACCGAAACAGGACCAACGATCGCGCTGGCTTGAGATCGAGTAAAATCGTCCCTTCAGGACGTTGACTCGTCTGCCAAGCCCGTTAAAGCGCCTTCGACTCGCACATAGGCCACCGCGCCTATTTGCGAGACAGGCTATCTGTTTACGTCCTTCCATGTTCCCCTCCTTTCCGGATCCAGCCTCGTTTCTAAACGGGACTCTCTCTCAATGATTTTTCCTTTCTCTAACATATAAATCATTTCCCGGGGATTGGACGTAACAGAGTAAATAAGTTAGAAAAAGTCTGTATGTGTATATACATACAGACACGTACACAGTAAGCAAAAATCAAAATCCAAAATTTTAATATATATATATATATATTAAAACGTTTATATAGTATGTTATATACATTATTAGTCTTATATACATATATGTATATAAGGCTAATACTTCTGATTTAAAGTGTAACACATTAACCTCTTCTTCATATTTTATTAAAAAAGATTAATACTTTATGTTAGATCGGAAGAGCACAC
>NW_012085280.1:0-1404 GCF_000956235.1 Wasmannia auropunctata
GTACAACGCAATTTATAACTCATACTTAAACGATATGAGCAACATCTGCATATATTAGAAGGCAATTTATCATTCGGAGAAATCTAGAAACACGAAGAATATAATATTATTTATATATTATGTAATAAAAATGCAAGTTTGAAAGCTTAAACATGCTAAAGAGTATCATACATCTCTTAAACTTACATCGATCGGTAAACATGTATTTATTTTTTCGAGAATATTATCTTCGTCTTGAAATATTGCAAAACAGTTTCGAGACTCTTTTCCACACAAACGGCAAATCTCGATTTTCTCGTCTTCGTTAGCCATGTTTATATTTTTATTGAAAGTTTACCTTTGTAATCATTTCATGCCTCTATGAAGATTTTATGTCTAAACAAGATCAAATGCTGTGTTTACAAAGCAAATGTTTTTTCTATTAAAAAATAAATAAATCTGTTTCATTATCACAAGTTAATCGTTCCATGCAAATTATATGTGTTCTTACAAAAGAAAAGATCTTAATGTACATTTAACGAAATTAATATTTTGAGTAGAATTTTTGTAGTAAAAAAAAACAGGGTAGAAAGCAAAATCTAACGTACGGCAAAGGCCTTCGACAGAGTAAGAGATACGTACATGCAGAAATTGTTTAGTAATAATATTTGCTGCAGTGTCGTTTGAGCTTCTGCACGTTTAGCACATTCCAGAGCTATGCGACACTGTGCGCAGTCGAGTTTCTTGCTCTGGAAAATAACAATATGCAACTATGAGAAAGAAAAACGAGATTACGTGGAGATCAAAATTTTGCTCCTACTTCGAAACTTAATTTTAAGAGATATGTAAATTTTAAAGAGCTATAATAGATTCGAATCTATATGGAAACATAGCTCCTACTTTGTACCTTTAAACCTTGGTAGTTATCGAAAAATTTTCTACATTAAGATTCAAAATAGGTTTCCAGCAAAATCTCTTAAAACCCTCCACAAACCCTGTATAAGTCCACAGCTCTAGATCATCTTAATTAAAATTTCCTGCATAATTTAATTACTTTTATTTATTTGATATTATATTTGATATCGATCTTACGGCACTAATTGTTGTAACACAAATTGTTAATTTTTCTTAATATTAAATATAATATTTGCAAAATTATTTAATTGCACACACTCGTTATATTAATATAAATATATTAAGAGAAAATTAGTTTTTGATATATGTGATTATATAGTGTACTATAAATAAATAATAAAATAACGATTATATATACAAAATCTGCATTTTTATAATTATATATATATATATATATAACTATCATAATGTTAATTATATTTATAGTTTTATATAACGAAAGGAATACATGTCTCAAAAAATTATAATAATTTCCGGGATATAATATATTCCTTATATATATATATATAT
>NW_012085281.1:0-320 GCF_000956235.1 Wasmannia auropunctata
CGTGTGCTCTTCCGATCTGATTGTGGAAAACTTGTATTTATTTAAAATATGACAAAAAATACATATACTTTTATATTTTATAAATAAGAGACTGATGATGACACAAACGAAAATAATATTCGAAAATGCATATGTGTCAATGCTAAATTTCTTACAAAAATTTACTAATGATCTACGTAATGTTGATTAGTCCAACAAAACTCCAAGATATTTCTATTAATGATCCACGTAATATCGATTAGTCGTCCACCGTAGTTTTGTGAACCGTCTATTAATAATCCACGTAACGTCTAATAAACATCCACGAAATTGTTTAAGAA
>NW_012085282.1:0-480 GCF_000956235.1 Wasmannia auropunctata
CGTGATAGCTCATCTTGATAACATGGAAAATCAAAATTGATGCAAATGCAAATGCTATCACATGGAATAACTATCCCTTATTCGTAACAATTATAATTTGTTATCATAAACTGTTATATAGAAAATTATAAATAAAAAATAAATTTAGAACGAAAAATAAAATTCTCCATTATTTTATGGTAATTCTATGCAATATATGTATTTTTTCATATTAAAAAGGTACAGAGTTAAATTCTTTAAAATTATTTTAGATATTAATACATTATTTTATAGATATTATATTTAGAAAATTATATTTAAAATAAAAATTAAAGCAATGGGCAAACAAGGGCAAATGAGCCAAAGGCAAGTTATTGGTAGCCAAAAAGCAATTATATTTAAATCGGATCCAGACGTTTCGGCTTCAATTAGGCCATATTCATTGGATCAATATAAATTATAGTCAATTAATAAAACATAGAGACTTAAAATTAGAATTAA
>NW_012085283.1:0-428 GCF_000956235.1 Wasmannia auropunctata
TCAACATCAAGACATACAAGACAAAGTTTGTAAAGAAATCGATGAAGTATTAGCTAAACATGGTGATTTGACCTACGATGCTGTAAATGAAATGTCATATCTTCATAAAATAATAAATGGCAAGTAGTAAACTATGGCATATATTAAGTTTCCAGTTACTTGATGACGCAATTTTCAACAAGAAATGAATTTTTTTTTTGCTCTATTAACATTTTGTTATTTATAAATAATATATTTAATCCCTTATCTCGGTAATGTGAAATTTCCAACCTAGGTTCAAAAAGTAGGTCCGCTCCTAGATTCAAAGTTTGCAGATTTTTTTGTATTGTTCCTATATAAAAATTTAGAATAATCTATACATACATATATATATATATATATATATATATATATATATACTCGACAGCAAAATTAAAGCATCACTCATT
>NW_012085284.1:0-334 GCF_000956235.1 Wasmannia auropunctata
ATTCGCTTTCTTTCAGCAGTGTATTGTGCGCGTCGCGAATATTAGATTTCGATAATCGCAAGGAACCTGAAACTTCGTGCAAAATTCTAAGTGTTAATTTGCGTGCATTATTTCGGGAGTGTGCTTGTCGTTTTCAACAGTGGCCCTCGCATTCCATTCGCGAAGTACGGCTGTCGGTCATTTCGGTAAATATTGATAACAACGGACCCAGCCCCAATGACCTTGACCTTCATGTATGTTGTCAAGGTCATGACCCTGAGTGACTATCAAGAGGTTTTAGCCGTCGCTCGTTATTCGTTAAAAAGAATTAACAAAAAAAGTAACAAAAAAAATA
>NW_012085285.1:0-424 GCF_000956235.1 Wasmannia auropunctata
AATTTTTATTTACTAAAATTGAATATTTAGGATATTCTATTTCTTCTAAAGGAATAAGTCCAACTGAGAGTGGAATTGAAGCTATTAAAAAATTTCCTATACCTCAAAGTGTACGCAATGTGCAATGTTTCTTAGGGATGTGTTCGTACTTTCGTAAATTTATAGAAGGATTTGCGAAAATTGCTAAGCCTTTGTATGATTTATTAAAAAAGGATGCTCCATTTATATTTGCTGAAAAAGAATTAAATGCCTTTGAAATTTTAAAATCTAAATTGATAGCAGCTCCAATATTGGCTATTTATGACCCTCATGATATCACAGAATTGCATTGTGATGCTAGCTCTTATGGCTTTGGAGCGATTTTAGTACAGCGTAAGTTAGATCGGAAAATGCATCCTATTTTTTATTTCTCTAAACGAACTAC
>NW_012085286.1:0-694 GCF_000956235.1 Wasmannia auropunctata
AGTGACGGGAGTTCAGACGTGTGCTCTTCCGATCTGCATTCAAGATGATATATGAGACTATCCGTGTCGGTGTACATTATTTTACATTTTTCGCGAAACGAAGGTATCATATACTCGTGATGAAATTCATACAAGCAGACTTTCGATATGTCGAAGATAGACATACCCACATAAATCGGCTTGTTGAACACCTCGAGTTTACGCATTTCTACTGCGATCAGATTCTCGGAAAAGACGCTTCGACTATGAAAATTTGGTTTTGCAATCAATGCCTCTGCTTGATATCTACCTTCCCATTTTGTTATTAAACGCTCATCGACGTGATTGCGCACATTCTCCATGGTTTTACCAAATACCGCGTTATTCATCAATTTATATAAATTTTTCTCAAATTCATTCGTGGCTTGTGTTCTAAATTGTGTATTTAATTCAATATATTCGCGAAGCCATGGAGATTGAGCGAATTGCAATATGCGATGAATTTTTGTAACACGGAGACCATGACGAGTACATTGCTGCAAATTGCGATAATGAATGACGTATCGCTTCTTGTTGTGCAAAGTCGCGAGGAGCTTTTCTTGCTTCTTACCGGCTTATCACGCGTTGGACAGAATGGTAAGTCGGCGTGCGCGTCATGTAAATGTTGCGGATACTCTAGATCAACCTCGAGAATATAGCCTATTGGCGAATCCAA
>NW_012085287.1:0-631 GCF_000956235.1 Wasmannia auropunctata
AATTCTTAACTCTTAATCTTTCTTTTGACACTTTGATTAAATAAAGTAATTTATATTAATTTCTATACTCTGCCATATGTAAATTTTTATTTATTGATAAATAATAGTAGTAACATTATTTGCTAGTATTTCTTATTAAAAATCACATTTATTATAGATCTTGCCTTGTAACTAATCTCATTATCCCAAATAAATTAGAAAAATCATATTAAAATATTAAAAAAGCTTTTTGATTTGTCTTTATTTATCCAACTAAAAATTGTCATTAATTTGCCCCAGGGCCTACTTTTTCCTTTAAAACTTTATTGAGAGAAATGAAATTAATATACAAGCATAGGAATTATATTATAAAATAGGGAGAAAAGGTACCGTATGACATAGAATAGATTAGATCTCATTCAACGATTCAGCAATTAAGAAAATATAACTTCAAATATCCAAAAAAGGTCCAGATTTTATTTTATTTGAACGAATGCAAACTTTTTTTTCCAATCTTTTTTGCAACATTTTTAAACTTCTCCGCTAGCTATATTTGGCTTTTGATTTTTACGGCTTTTTCAGAAAATGATTAGATGTTTGAGAACTGTCTTTCTATTAATGAGTAGTGGTAAAATCTGTCTCTTATACACAT
>NW_012085288.1:0-369 GCF_000956235.1 Wasmannia auropunctata
TCGGAGAGAGCTCGGAGTTATACAGGGACGTATAATCGGTTGTAAAAAGTTAAAATTCCGATTAGTCGAAAATTTGTTTAAAAATTAAATAAATAAACGTTTAGTTAATTAATAAATTTTTGGGTCGGATAGACTCGTTATAGGCCGGGAATTATTATTAGGCAAGTCTGGGACTTAATGTAAATTTATTTGTTTATAACAAATTAAAAAGTTTAAATCATCATTTATTTGATTTTTAGTTATTCGGATTCGTGAAGTTTTGCCGTTTAATTTGATATAAGCATGTATGCAGTTTCCTTTCATAGGAAGGAAGTTATTCAATAGTTAATTAGTGGCCAAATTAACAAAATCGTCCGGCTTATATTCTTC
>NW_012085289.1:0-338 GCF_000956235.1 Wasmannia auropunctata
GCATCATGCGTTTAAACGGACGCATGCTAAGACATTTTACCAACATTAATTTAAAGTAAAATTTAAAAACAACAATTTATAACTATTGTATATACATTACACTAAAAATATTATAATAACAAATACTTCATATAATTCTAACATTATTTTAAGATAGTAGTAGTAGTAGTAGTAGTAGAGAAACCGGGTGGGCCTACGAAAGGCCCTAACGTCACCTAGATCTATAAGTACCACTGTAACTCCCCGTTTGTTAATAAGGTTACTTTAGTAGCCCCAGCCTGGCGTCTGTCGCCAGTCTTATAAGGCTGCTCACCTTCTTGTCTTCAAGATCCTTGGGC
>NW_012085290.1:0-374 GCF_000956235.1 Wasmannia auropunctata
AGGCCTGTGAAGAATACAAAATCAGAGGATCTTGATCTTCAAATGCTATAATTTTATTGGCCTCCTCAGTATGCCAAATTGTTGCTGACTTTTTCATATCTACTAATTGGCTAGCAATTTTCTGACGAAGAGACCCCTTAAGTTGTCTTTTCTTGGTATGAAGGTAAATATACCGATGAAGGGAGGCTGCTCCAATGATCTTGCCCTTTATATATGTTGTCAAGGGCATGACCCCAAGTAACCTTCAGGTGGTTTTAGCCGTCGCTCGTTATTCGTTAAAAAAGTTATTAACAAAAAAAGTACAAAAAAAATAATACCAATGGGGGGTTGGGGGGGCAAAGCCCCCTCCAGTGGGTAGTATGGGCGCAGGCGGG
>NW_012085291.1:0-517 GCF_000956235.1 Wasmannia auropunctata
TGCTCTTCCGAGCATCATCAAATCTCAGACAAAGGTTGGATACTAGACTCGGGAGCATCTGTACACATGACGCCGAATAAGAAGTTTTTCACAACCTTCAAGGTATTCGATGGGTCCGAAATCGTAGTTGCCGATAACAGTAAGTTGCGTGCAGAAGGGAAGGGTTCTGTTATAATACAGGTAATGATTTATGGAAAAGCTGTTAGTATTGATGTAAAAGACGTGCTCTATGTGCCGAATCTTAGCGTAAATTTGCTCTCGATAAGTAAAATAACAGAAAAAGGTTATATCGTAAAATTCAACAAACACACGTACGTGCGAAATAAAGAATAACGACGGTGATTTAGTAGCGATAGCGAAGCAAATAAATAATATTTACAAATTAGTACAACCGATAGACGTTGCGTATAATTGTAAAACCGTCTCGAGTCATCAGTGGCACCGAAGGCTTGGTCACTTAAATAGAATATCTATGAAATTGTTACGCGATAAACATGCTCTAGGTTTAGATTTCAGC
>NW_012085292.1:0-334 GCF_000956235.1 Wasmannia auropunctata
ATGGTTTAAAAATATCTATTTACTGATCCTATCAGTTTGACCTTGGGTTGCGTAGCCAAGGTCAGGTCAAGGTTACATTGATTTTCTTAAATGGAACACCCTATTTTTGATTCAAAAATCTAATAGTTGATGTCGAGAGCTTTCCAAAACGCTATAGTGAAATATTTTTTCATGAAATACTTACTTTTCAAGTTATAATGCTTCAAAGTTACAGTATTGCCGGCACTAGCATTACCCAAAATATTTAATTTTGGAGATCTTACCTTCATTGGCTGCATTATTCTCCAATCTTTCTCCGAGCACAAAAGACATGTCAATAGATCGGAAGAGCACA
>NW_012085293.1:0-620 GCF_000956235.1 Wasmannia auropunctata
TAGCGTCGTACGATTTTTTTTCACCGAGTTATTCAACATTGAAGCAAAAATGACCCTTTTTGCTTTAATGTTGAATAACTCGGTGAAAAAAAATCGTACGACGCTCAACAAAAAAGCAAATTGAAGAGAAAGATTCATGCTTTCCAAAGCTGTACACCGCGTTTGTGTTCAATTTTTATTCCACGTCCTGGAACTTTGCAAAGTTTGGGAAAAATTTTGCGATTTGTCACACCTCTATTTGTATCTGTGCGGCTCCGAAGAAACTCAGTTAGTCGTTTTCTAAAGTATCAATTTGAAAAGTGGAGATTTCAAGCTGTAAATTGCTTTTTTAAAAATCTTGTTACGACCATTTTTGACAAAGTTGCTCTATCTTGAAATTTTTCATCAATTTTTTTTTATTGAGTTATTCAACATTGAACCAAAAATGCCTTTTTTAAAAAGTAATTAATTTATTAAAAGAACTAAATTCAAAATTTATGTACAGTGGCGGACAAGAGTAAGTTTTGTTGCAAGTATCGCAATCGCACTGCTAAACCTACAGTGTAGGTCTTAAATAACAGAGAGCCTTTTTCTTGATGTACAAATAGAGGTCTTTATTATATAGTGCACTGAGAAATATG
>NW_012085294.1:0-379 GCF_000956235.1 Wasmannia auropunctata
TAATTTTGGACGAGAGAGAAATCGATGAGTTCCTCTTTTTCTCTGTTGCACGGCTAGGATAAAAAATCGTAATTGCATGCTGTTAATTATTATAAACTTCTGATACACATTACGGTGATCTAACAGATAATTTAATACGCGAAATAGGCAAAACAATTCCGTAATTAACTTAACTGTAAAATAATTTGATCGCTTAAATTACTCTTAGCCAATTTCTCTCGCTCGATGATAATTTAAATAGAAACAATCCAGGAGTTGGTAAATAACTGACACAACTTATTTAAAATAACAAATATAAAATAAATTTTAGAAACTTATTTAAAATAAAATATCGCAGGAGCCAGTAAAAAATTTATTCAACTTATTGGAAGAGCACACG
>NW_012085295.1:0-481 GCF_000956235.1 Wasmannia auropunctata
CCACAACCTTTTTTATCGCTAATCACAACCGTTAGTATGACGCATGATAATGAAGTTTGAGAAAAAAAAAACTTACTTTCACGGACGCCACGCGTACAACTTCGCCGAACATATCGCTCCTTCTGGCATAGATACTCATTCGCGTCTTTAAGATCAAACCTTTATCGGGGAACCACGTGGCCAGATCGAAAGTTCTGATGCGATTGTCGCGTATGGCGTACCACTCGACCAGGATCGGGCGATTATAGCACAAAATCAGCATTTGGATGCTGACATTCACATTGAATACGTTATCGGTAGGGTGCGTACAGTGTTTCTCAAGGAAATTCCCAGGATATTGAAGGAACACGACAAACCAGATAGGGAAAGAAATGGACTTTATGCTTCTCGTGGTTTTAGCGAACTCGGCCATAGATTCTCTGATATCGAGGAGAACAACAAGCAAAGACCGCGTGACATTTTGCTGGTATTTATTGTACTT
>NW_012085296.1:0-444 GCF_000956235.1 Wasmannia auropunctata
TCGACGATAAATGACAATGACGTTTCTTAATCTGAAATTCCTACATTTCGGACTTTGCATTGCAATATCTCCGCTCGTAGGACATGTAGAAAAAAATAAACACACTTTCATTATATAAATCGAACCCAAACTATCGATTAAGCCTACTTGGAATTTAATCGGTTCGACCGTTATTAAGATTTCAAAATCTCGGGTGCTCGCAACGCGACGGCTCGCGTTAAGAGACCCGGCATGGCTTGTTAAACACTTGACACCAAGCCACTACCGTGTCTCCTGATATAATATTATTAAAAAGTATTATATAAAATATTACAATACCATTACAAAAGTGTACTAATAATAATAAAAATTTTAGGAATAACTAAAAGTTTTAATATTTATTATTTTTTAATTTGTATAGAGGATATTTGTACGTACTAGTAAAGATTTTAGAGAAATACTAAG
>NW_012085297.1:0-1121 GCF_000956235.1 Wasmannia auropunctata
AAGACGTAAGCATAAGAAAATCGACAAATCCCAATTGAGTGGAGAGGTTACGGACCTAATACTAAATTGAGATTGGTCGATTTTCTTACGCTTACGTCTTACGGTCTTACGGGATTTTATGTGTGAAGGCCTTTATTCTTACTTCATGGTGCAGTGACAGGATAGACGCGTACGCGCACGCAATACTACAAACACACGTTGCACGGTGCAGGTAAATATAGTTTCGTATTGAAGATACTTGAGCTCAAGTATAATGTTTAAGCTTTCATTTGGAAAGATCTTTTAAAAGTTTTTAGCACAGGTTCGTCCATTGCGATTTTTCAAAAATTGCAAAAAATCCCAGATAATCAAGCGAAATTCAGTCATATCGAGCAAACTAATGCATTGTATGAGTTGTTGCATATTTGCCATACATTTGTTGACATCGAAAAACAATACATTACGAATGCAGTAACATAACTGCTCATACATGTAATCAGTTGATGAAATTTCAAGAGCAAACGATGAGCAATAGTGGTACATTATGTTGTCGGCAACATGATAGCAACATGTTTGCAATAAAAGATTACAAGTTTTACCTTAAGCATGATGAAAACATGTCGATAACAAAACATATGTTATGCTTTCCATTCGTTGTTGTGTATATGTCTTGAAGTTATGAAGTTTTTTAAATTGTAGTTCGTCGCTAACAAAGTTTTGACAATAAAAAGTGCCATATGTTTACGACAACTCTTTAGCAAAAAGATATATAGTTTTTCAGATTTAAATTATATATGAATACTTACAAACCTGCCACTAAATAGCGTTTGTTGGTAACTGTTTCTCGCATTTAAAATTTTATCAAGTTCTCTATATAACCAATATCTAATCGAAGTTTAAAAATGTCATAATTATTTGTGCACTATTCATATGTGCACTTGGTATAAGACATAAATAATGTTTTTGCAGCAAATAAGCTTGGTATATTGTTTTGAAATTAAATTTACAATGCGATATATGCGATTTTTGTTCTAAAACATAGAATTTTTATGTAAATATATAAGAGAGATCGGATATTAACATGTTTTTCAAATATACAAATGCTTTTATATTTTTGCAAATGTAGATCGGAAGAGCACACG
>NW_012085298.1:0-395 GCF_000956235.1 Wasmannia auropunctata
ACGTGTGCTCTTCCGATCTTACATTGAATTCATTAAAATAGTCAAGGGTTATAGCAAGAATAATAAGATATATAGATTAAATATAAAGTGTTTAAATAATGAGGCAGGGAGGATCGGAAGTAAACGCGTGCATAAACAACTTACAAGTCACAGAAATAATTCGCCCAAGTCCTCCATCAGGTGGACTTGGGCGAATTATTTCTGTGACTTATAAGTTGTTTATGCACGCGTTTACTTCCGATCCTCCCTGCCTCATTATTTAAACACTTTATATTTAATCTTTATATCTTATTATTCTTGCTATAACCCTTGACTATTTTAATGAATTCAATGTACTCTTGTCAAATGATCAATCGCTCTAATTGTTAATCAACAGCGTGAATTTCAATTATAAT
>NW_012085299.1:0-587 GCF_000956235.1 Wasmannia auropunctata
TGTGCTCTTCCGATCTGTTGTCGGCAACATTACAGCAACATGTTTGTAATAAAAGATTACAAGTTTTACCTTGAGCATGAAGACAACCTTGGAAACATGTCGACAACAAAACATGTTATACTTTCCATTCGTTGTTGTGTATATGTCTTCAAGTTATGAAGTTTTTTTAATTGTAGTTTGTTGCTAACAGAGTTTTGACAATAAAAAGTGTGACATGTTTACGACAACTCTTTGGCAAAAAGATATATAATTTTTCAGATTTAAATTATATATGAATACTTACAAACCTGCCACTAGATGGCGTTTGTTGGTAACTGTTTCTAGCATTTAAAATTTTGTCAAGCTCTCTATATAACCAATATCTAATCGAAATTTAGGTATGTCATAATTATTTGTCCACTATTCATATGTGCACTTAGTATGAGATATGAATAATTTTTTTTGCCACAAAAACATGTATATTTTATGAATATAAAAATATTTTATGTGAAACTTTTTAAAATTTTAAATAAACATTTTCTAAACGTCAAATTAAATGTTTATTAAATGTCAAAAAGCATTTTTTAAATATTAAAATAAACGTTTTT
>NW_012085300.1:0-1146 GCF_000956235.1 Wasmannia auropunctata
GAAAGAGGAGTGGAAGTGAAAGGAATGGAAGGAGAGAGAGAAGAAGGAAAGTTCGAGTTTGGAAGACTGGAAGGAAAAGACAGGGAGAACAAAAGAGAGGAAAGATGGTTAAAAATAAAAGAGTCAAGATATAATAAGTGGTACGAGAGGATAAAGGGGGACGGGCTGCCGGGATATTTGAAAAAGGGATGGGCAGAGAATAGATGGAATAGAGTAGCGAGGTACAGATTGGGAGGAGGAGTTAGGGAAGGACTGTACTGGGGGAATGAGGAAGACAGGAAGTGTAGGATGTGTAGGATGAAGACGGAAACAAGGGAGCATGTGTGGAAGGAATGTGGACGTTGGGGTGCGACGGGTAATTGGGCAGAGATGATGGAGATGGTTTTGGGCGAGGAAGGGGAGGGTGAGGAGTGGTTGAGAAGGTTGGAGAGTTTTAGAAATGGGGATGGAGGAGAAGAGAGAGAGGTGGGTGAAGAGGAGAGAGAGAATGTGGAGTGAATGAGGTGAAGTGAAAGGGAGAGTGAGAGAGAAGGAATGAGCGAAGAGGGAGGGAGAGAGGGTGGAAGATCGGACGTTGGAATTAAAATGGAAGCTGAAAATATGGCTTAAGAGGGAATCAGTTGCGACGGAAGCGAAGGTCCCGGGGAGGCGAGCGTGTGTGTTGGCGAGCGTGCGAAGTAGTTTTAAGTTAGAGATATAGTAATGTTAAGGTCATAGTTTTAAGTGTTGATTTGTAAAGAGTTGTAACCCTGAGGGGAACAAATAAACTATTCATTCATTCATATACAGAGTTAATAAGAAATGTTTTATTATTATTAAGGAGAAATAATAAAAAATATTATAACTCTTAATATATTTCGAATATCTGGAAGAAGCGTTAAAGAACCAAACGCAGGATGAAATTTGCTTAACCGATTATAATTTTAACATCAACAAATTAAGAATAGATCGACAAAATAAAATACAAAAAACAATATCAAAAAACCTCGACGTTTCGACCCTAAATATGTGGTCATCCATGGTGTTTTTATATAATGCGTTACCGCCTACCTCTCTGAAGATGACCACATATTTAGGGTCGAAACGTCGAGGTTTTTTGATATTGTTTTTTGTATTTTATTTTGTCGATCTATTCTTAATTTGTTG
>NW_012085301.1:0-469 GCF_000956235.1 Wasmannia auropunctata
GTACAGTTTTTGAAAGAATGAATCTTTCTAATTTACTTTTTTTTGAGCGTCGTACGATTTTTTTTCACCGAGTTATTCAACATTGAAGCAAAAAGGATCATTTTTGCTTCAACGTTGAATAACTCGGTGAAAAAAAATCGTACTACGCCCAACAAAAAAGCAAATAAAGGAAAAGATTCATTCTTTCAAAAACTGTACCTCGCGTTGATGTGCAATTTTTATTTCAAACCATGGAACTTTGCAAAGTTAGGAAAAAATTTTGTGATTTGTCACATTTTCATTTGTATCAATGCAACTCCGAAGAAAGTTAGTTAATCGTTTTCTAAAATATCAACTTGAAAAGTGGAGATTTCAAGCTGTAAAATGCTTTTTAAAAAATCTCGTTACAATCATTTTTGACAAAGTTGCTTTATCTTGAAATTTGCCTTTTTTGAGAGGATAGAGGTAATCCTTTAATTTTTTGGACCAG
>NW_012085302.1:0-572 GCF_000956235.1 Wasmannia auropunctata
AGAAAAAAAGTAAACATAAAACAAGAGCTGGATTTTTTAAAATAAAATGTTACATAAAAATTAAATTGTAAACACATTTCTCATACTAATAAACTAATTTTTACTAATCCTAAATTCTGTGATAGATGATCTTTATCTTTATAATTAAATTTTATAAAACTTTATTGTATTCAGATTTGGAAATTAATATTTTTACGCATAATAAGTGTATTAATTTTTATTTCGTACTATACATTTTAATAAAACCAAAATTATTAATTTTAATAAAAGTGAGAGAGAAAGAGTTTCTATCTTTATAATTTTACAATGACCATACCTTATAGCAATATGAAGAGAGGTTTTTTTATCTTTTTTTTTTTACCTAACATTATAGCTTTACTATCTTTTAGCAATATATGTATATGCTTACTTCCGTCATTCTTTATTTCATCTTTAATATCAGAAGAGCAATAGTATATGATTGATTTATAATCTAAAAAATATTCAAAAATTATACAAAATTTCTTGTGATCTTAAATCACTAACAAAATAAGCTACTAATTACATAGCATTATATTTTACCGACATAAATG
>NW_012085303.1:0-2207 GCF_000956235.1 Wasmannia auropunctata
GTAAAATGCTTTTTTAAACATCTCGATACGATCATTTTTGACAAAGTTACATTCTCTTGAATTTTGCCTATTTTTGGAGGGTAGAGTAAGTGATGCTTTAATTTTGTTGAGAAGTGTATATTTATAAACGTCTTATATATAAATTAATAATTGTATATCTTTAGGCAATAAGTGTCTTAATTTTCGAACAGCCGATGCTTTGGACACGCACGGTGGACCTGAATCAAATATGATCCACTATAAAGAAAGCATTGAGATTGAAGTGCGGAAAAACAATTGTACTGTTTTTACACATGAAACAAGTTTATTACCAGATTTTAAATATTTTGGCTTCCGTCAGCAGAGGATTTATTGCTCATAATTAAAAAGATAATCATTCTTTTTGTCTTATTTGCTTGATTATTGGATTTCTCGAAATTCAATCAAATATTTATACAATGTTAAATATTTCATAAAAACTTTAAAAAGGAAAAATAAATCTAAATTTATAAAAATTAGTGCTTTAAGGGATCTCACCACTCCTGAGGCCTTAAAATGATACTTAAGTTTGAGATTTTTTTGTGGGTGAATAGGTAACTTTATTTAAAAGCTGTTTAGAGGACATTGTTGTACATATATAAGAAATAAAAAAAATATTTTTTATTTTTTTATGCACAAAATGGCAACGTAATGGCCTACTTACGGAATCCATTTTTTTGTTTTTTTAAATCGGTGTACAGAATTCCAGTTCATGTTCCAATTCCAATTCAACAAAACACAAAGAATTTTCATTATCTACATATTAAAGACTAGAGACGTACGTAGGGATTTTTAAAAAATATTGATTTTTCTCGAAATAGTAGCTATTTTTACGAAAAATTCGTATTTTTGTCAATATAATTAATCTTTCGTAAAATAGCTGCCATTTTGAGAAAAATCAATATTTTGAAAAATCCCTACGTACGTCTCTAGTTTTTAATATGTAGATAATGAAAATTTTTTATGTTTTGTTCAAGGCTAAACTGTGTGCTTGGAATCCTGTATACCGATTGAAAAAAAAGGATTCCGCAAGTGGCCGATGCGCCAATGCGCCGCCATTTTGGACATAAGAAAAATAAAAAAATTTTTTTTGGTTTCTTATATACGTACAATAATTTCCTCTAAGCAGATTTTAAATAAAATTATCCATTTACACACAAAAAAATCCCAAAGGTATCCCCTTAAGGTATCTTTTTAAAACCTCAGGGGTGGTGAGATCCCTTAATAAAAATGAATATGCACACCCTTTGCTTTTTCTATTTATGCTGACTCAAATAGTAAAACAGAATATTTTGATAATATAGGGGGAAATGGGGATTCTTCGTACACGGGGCACATACATACATTCAGTGATTCGGGAAGAATCGCGTAGATTCGGAACACGTCTATACATATTTAGTTAGTCTTATTGCGCGGCCACATGCCTGCAAAATTTCATATTAGTCAGACTACGTAAACCGACAAAGCAGGATATTACGTGTTTTAGCGCTATCTGAGTAAATTTTCCAAGATATTTGGCAAGTAATTTAAGATATTTTTTATTAAAGTTATAAACAAGAACAATATTTTTCTAATAAATAAAATGTCTTAAAATTGTACTTTAATCATTAATTTGATCGTATTGTTAGTGAATTCTATAAAAAATGGCGTAATTATTTTCTTTTGAATTTGGGGTAAATTCGTACACAAGCATGAGGGCATCTTTCATATATGTATAATATATATTATTTGTTACTTAATTAAAAAAATTATTTTAAGTTGAATTTTGATTTCAACATTGATTTAAATACTGATTTAAAGAAGTTTATTTTATGCAGAAGTTTATAAAAGATGTTTAATTAGCTACTGACAAGATTGTTTTCAAGATTGTTTTCATTTAAATTTTAACTGTCAATTAATATTCAGAATAATAATTTTAATGTTTTATGTTTATATCCAAAGCTGTCCCATGCTTACATAGGTGCCCTATTACATGTACAAAGCTACTCCATCTGAGGGGTAGATTCGTACGATTTTCAAGTTTTAAAAATCATCTGCGTTTAGTTATATATTAATTTATTATTTTAATTGCATGTTTTTATTGTAGCTGGATATCTATACTATTTATTGATTATTGACAAACTTGAGTAGTGTAAAAGCATTTAACACAGTTTGGGAAGTAAAACTTCCAAAAGCGTACGAAGGATCCC
>NW_012085304.1:0-502 GCF_000956235.1 Wasmannia auropunctata
AAAGTAAAATAAAAATCGCACGCACATGAAGTTTAAATCGTTCGAAAGCGTGAATCTTTAACTTTAATTTGAGCACTCGATCAGCATTGTGCGATTTTTTTTCACCGAGTTATTCAACATTGAAGCAAAAATGACCATTTTTGCTCTTTGAAAAGTACGCTTACAACCGCGCCGGTATTGGCATGTCCCGATTTTTCGCGCCACTTCGTATTACAGATTGACGCGAGTACTACCGGGCTGGGTGCCGGCCGTATTAACCCAATATTTTCCAGAGGGGGAACGGGTTATCGCGTACGCCAGCCGAACGCTCAACGCCGCCGAACGAAATTATAGCGCGACAGAATTGGAGTGTCTCGCGGTGTTGTGGGGTATTCGACGAATGAGAGATTACTTGGAAGGATACGCATTTACCGTGATCACGGACCACCAATCACTGAAGTGGCTAAAGAAATTAGAGTCACCCTCGGGTAGGCTAGGTAGATGGGCGTTCGAATTACAGCAG
>NW_012085305.1:0-342 GCF_000956235.1 Wasmannia auropunctata
TGGCGGGAGCCGCTACCGTGTCTCCTGATAAGTAAATTAGATAACACTTCAATAATTTTGCTTTAAGATTATTGTTCCAACGTTCTAAAAATGTTATGGCCCTGAAAAGGGTCGATTAAATATTTTAAAGCATATGCTCGAAATGTAGACCTTCCGTTTGTGTGCACATTCTTGCTCTACGAATTCATACAAATGGAAGGTCTGCATTTCGAGCATATGCTTTAAAATATTTAATCGGCCCTTTTCAGGGCCACAACATTTTTAGAATGTTGAAACAATAATCTTGAAGCAAAATTATTGACGTGTTATCTAATCTCTGTCTCTTATACACATCTCTGAGCG
>NW_012085306.1:0-509 GCF_000956235.1 Wasmannia auropunctata
AAATTCTAAATATGTTACACACGATTTTCGAGATTAAACAAGACGAGTATTATCCGCTGATAATTATTAGTATCGAGAATTATCTATGATCCACAGCTCTAGATCTTCCGATTCCGTAATAATAAAAATGTCAGATGTAATAACTTTCTTTTCATTATTATAAACATTGTAAACATAGTTATAGAAATAAATTTAATCGTATCAATTAATTTTTAAACTCTTTATAATTTATTAAACGACCTCACCCTCGTTCACTTCCCCCTCCCCTGCAGAAAATCGCACTGGTCCGATCCTGAGTCAAAAGGATTAAGTTCCTTGACCGAAACAGGACCAACGATCGCGCTGGCTTGAGATCGAGTAACATCGTCCCTTCCGGACGTTGACTCGTCCGTCAAGCCCGGTTAAAGCGCCTTCGACTCGCACATATGCCACCGCGCCTATTTGCGAGACAGGCTATCTGGTTACGTCCTTCCGTATCCCCCTTCTTCTCTTGAATCCAGCCTCGTTTC
>NW_012085307.1:0-561 GCF_000956235.1 Wasmannia auropunctata
CCCAATTGAGTATTAGATTGTCCGTAACCCGTCCACTCAATTGGGATTGGTCGATTTTCTTATGCTTACGTCTTACGGCTTTACGGGATTTTATGTGTGAAGGCCTTAACGGAGGTTAACTTTACGGAGGTTCGACTGTATACGCATCTTAAACTACTTTATTACTTAAAAAATTTATTGTAAAAAATATCAGAATATTTGAATTGCGTTTTAAGATCGAAAATTATTTTATTAAGATTTAATTTTTTCATTTTGTATTGTAAGTACATATGTACATGTCACTCGGGTTGAAAATTAATCATTTTATGAGAGTATACTTTGACGCCGATTATTGACAACAAATATTTTATACAAACGATATACTTAGGTTGAATAACATAATTTTTATTTAACTTGACGCCATTCACTGATATAAAATCTTTTATTTAACTTAACGCCATTTACTGATATCAAATCTCTTATACAAGTTATAGTAATTGAATAATAAGACACTGTACATAATTTTTATTTAACTTGACGCCATTTACTGATATCAAGTCATTAGATCGGAAGAGCACACGT
>NW_012085308.1:0-317 GCF_000956235.1 Wasmannia auropunctata
ATTATAAAAGTAAAGTTATTAATCCCATTTCAATAAATATAGTAACTTTTAGTCATTCTACACAATTAATTATTCATTATTCTTATTGTACATTAAAATTACAATAGAAATAGATTAATAGAATAATTTCTTTTGAATATAAATACTTTTAATAAAATAAAATTCTTATTTTTTTAATCTAAATTATATATGCGTTTTGTACTGCAATTGAATAGACATTTTTTAAATTTTTATGAAATTCTTTATTATTGTTTATAAATCTTATCTTGTTTTAAATTATGCTTTTTAGAATCGTATTTACTACCTGCTGGGACAAA
>NW_012085309.1:0-698 GCF_000956235.1 Wasmannia auropunctata
AGTATTGACTGCATCAATTTTATTCGCAATGGTCGCAATCGAAGTTTATATCGACATTATATCAGAAAATGTCGCTAGATCTGTATTGCTGTTATAATTTCTGTAGATATTTGAATTGAAAGTATGTTTGACATAAGAATTCCAGATAAAGCTATGGTAGCGTCACGACATTTGCGCAATGAAGTAACACGCATATTTTTAAATACTTGGCGTCGCGCCGCTACCGCGTCGCTTGATTAATTAATTAGATATAAATTTAGCTGTAATTATTACAATGTATTAAAAGTCTAAACGTAGTATAAATAAGACTTTATACTGAAAAAAAATTTTATATAGACTTCCTTTTACTTTTAGTTTTACAAAAAATATCACAATGAAAAATATCTAAAGAGACTCCTGCATAAAAATATAAGTAAAAATTCTAAAAAATATATGATAAAACATTCTCAGAAGAAGAATATTCTCAGAAGAAGGAAATAACTAAAACTCCTATTTCTTCATTTGCCCAATTAGAAGATTCATTATCTTCCAATTTCCCAATTACTTCTCCAAGCATTCAAAATACAGTGAAAGTCAATGAGAGTCCAAGTGCTTCATTATCTTCCAATTTTTCAATTACTTCTCCAAGCATTCAAAATACAACACAAATCAATGAAATTGCAAGCGATTTATTGTCTTACGTATCTGAATCGTCTACA
>NW_012085310.1:0-308 GCF_000956235.1 Wasmannia auropunctata
TCTAACTAGTGAAATTATTTGTTGCTCATTTGTTGCTAAAAAGTTGCCAAAGAAAATAATTTGTTGCTCTATTAGTTTTTTTTTTAAATGATGTTCTGCTAAAGGAAGATTAAGTTAGCAGAACAATATATATATGAATAAAGACGGAAACCGGCCAAATATACGAGCACGACTGGGTGTTACTGTACATATAATTAATTTATTACGACACTCGTAAGCACAGCGGTACGTTTCGACCTTACTTGGTCTTTCTCAACCGCAAGTTACAAAAATTCAATACGACGATTACATGAACGTGGTAAATTACA
>NW_012085311.1:0-382 GCF_000956235.1 Wasmannia auropunctata
ATTCAAAGTGACCTTGTCCTGGCCTTGACGACGCCACTCAGGGTCAAACCAATGTTATCATCTTATGTCCCCCTCGAAGTCCGAAAACTTTTGTCTGAAACATTTTTTGCCTTGGCTATATATATATATAATAAGACTATATATATAATATAAATAAGAAAGAGTTTTTAGTTGGGTTCACATGTCTCAATAAGCTGAATAAACTTATAAAGAGACATAAAGACAAGGTCTCTACTTCTAATAATAATGCGGTGTATAGAATTAATTGTAATGATTGTGACGTTACATATGTGGGACAGACTAAGAGAAAGTTGAAAAAGATAATTTTGGAACATAGGAGAAATATTCTTTTGGATGATTTGAAGCACTCGGTAATTACGAA
>NW_012085312.1:0-311 GCF_000956235.1 Wasmannia auropunctata
ATCGAAAATAAAATTTGGACAAGCGTAACGGGTGTAACCGCCATTTAAAATCTTTATCTCATAATTTTATAAATATTTCGGTGCTAAAACGTTTGCTAGTCATTTGCTAGATCCATATATACAAGTATTTTTTCTATTTTATATTTCCATATATACAAGTATTTTTTCTATTTCGATAAATTGTCCCAAATTTTATTAATAGTTTTCAATAATCTAGTAACTTTAGTTTTGGTTATTTTTAGGCAACTCGATGCGCATGCGCTGTTTTTGTTTGCGCCAGTTATTAAATTATTGAAAGCTATTAATAAATA
>NW_012085313.1:0-431 GCF_000956235.1 Wasmannia auropunctata
TTCCGATCTCTAAAAAGTACGTTTCTCTCTTCAACCTTCTCCGGACACTGCTTCTTATATATAAATTATAACACATTGCCAGTCGATAGTTATAAGGACTATGATTATAATATTTGGATTTAGAAACGCACTAATAATTTAAGAACGCCAATCACTATCTCAAGATATAAACAATGTGCGACTAGCATATATCTCAGAGCCATTTTATATCAAATGCAAAGCATAAACATAGCATAAAACCACTGGACCAATGAGCAGCCAGCATAAAGTTGTCATATTAATTTACATAAGGGATTCACACCTTAATAGAAAAGCGGAAAACAGAAAAGCAGAAGCCAATCAGTACTCGAGTTGGTAGTCAATAGTTTTTGCTTTCTGCTTTTCTTGCTACCAACTCGAGATCTGATTGACTTCTGCTTTTCTGTTTTCCG
>NW_012085314.1:0-1454 GCF_000956235.1 Wasmannia auropunctata
TGCACTCGTTCAAACTTTGCAATTTTCAGTGTGGCAACCATGCTCTCAGATTTAAGAGTTTACAGCAACAGGGATGCATTAAATTTAAAATCGACTCACAGTATCTTAAAATAGAGATTTCAAGCTTTTATTTGAAAAAAAATTCATCATTTTACGATGATTTTTCGCGGAGTTACCGTTATCCAAAGTTGACCAATTTTTGCTCAAAATTTTTCTATGCCATAATTTTTTTGAGCAGTGTATTATTATATTTTAAGCAGCGCCAAGTGTTTTTACATAAAAAATTTTTTCCTTAAATTAAATTTTTTTCTCTCATTTTGTACCGTTACTTTTTTAATCTTTGTGATAATACTTGAGTTAAGTAAAGTAACACAATTTTGTGATGCAATAATATTTTAAAGAAGAACTAAATAACTATTACCATTTGGAATAGAAAGAGTTGAATAGATACAAAAGTACTACTTGCGTTTTATTTCTTAAAAAGTAATTAGCATGTATTACATATCACTCGGATTAAATAAGGTAACACAATTTTGCAAACAATTAAAGCTACTACCACTTTGATTGGAATAGAAAGATCTTCAATGAGAGTACAAAGAGTATGTACCACTTGGGTTTTATTTTTTTAAAATCTTTACTTTAAAAATTTTTTTATAGGATTGTAATTTAGCACCAGTTATTGATATCAAATCTTTTATTGGGTTTAATTTGGTACAAGTTCTTTTTAGGTACATATCATTTGGGTTGAGTAAAATATCACAATACCACTTTCATTTTTTTAATTTGATACTAGTTTTTTTTTAAGAATGCGTACTCTTAGCGCCTTTTTTACCTTTTTTAAAAAGATATCTAATGACACGGTTCTCCCGGCTCTTGGTCCAAATGCAGTTGTACTTGGTAAGGAAACAATAATCCGTATAAACATACATAACATTAATATATTAAAATATTTTAATACTTATTTTAAAAATTGTATGTTATAAAGTTCATTTAATAATTTTATATCGTAAAGGTATAGATATTTCGGAAAATATGATTAACTATGCAAAGGAAAGATACGATAGCGAGAAACGACTCGACTTTGACGTTTTAGATATACAAACTAAAAATTTGCCCACAAAACACGTATCTGATTTTGATTTAAGTTTCACGTATTGGACTGGTGCGATGATATCAAGTAAGAAAGATTTTTGAACAAAAATAGTTTTGGTTTTTTATAAAAATTTTTACAAACAAAGTAATTATGTATAGTATGACATACATGTTATATATTGTATGATATGCATCTAATTTTCTGTAAATACTACACTCGATAGCAAAATTAAAGCATCACCCATTCTGATCACTAAAAATAGGCAAATTTCAAGAGAGTGTAACTTCGTCAAAAATGATCGTATCGGAATGATCAAAAAAGCATTTTAAAGCATAAAGTCTCTACTTTCGACGTCCATAAT
>NW_012085315.1:0-457 GCF_000956235.1 Wasmannia auropunctata
TTTTTAAATGATAATTTAATGATAATATATTAATAATCTAGATCAAACAGAGATGGTGGAAATGAGTCATTAGACCAATTTTTTGATGTATTAAGTATCTCAACATATTTCGAAATATAATTCTCACAAGATTCAGCCGTCTCAACAAAAGAGGTAATTATTCACTTCTCTTACATTATTAATTATCACGGGAATAGCAAAATAGTAAAGTACTTTATTCAGTTTAACTCAATTTGCCTATTCTAATAACAATTAATGTTATACTCATTATCTTATATATTATAAGACATATATATCTTATATGTTAACATTTGTTTTATTATTTTTATTATGTTTATTAAATTATACGATTTAGTTTCCATAGTATATTTTATCTTTAATATTAAATATTAAAGAGATCATTTTTACACATAATATATAAACCATAAATAAGTTACAAAAATGAACATTAATTTAT
>NW_012085316.1:0-771 GCF_000956235.1 Wasmannia auropunctata
AAAGGTCACTTTGACTCAATCTTCTCTATACGACCTCTCGCCCGGGAGTCAGCATCCGAACTTAAAACGCTCCTCGCGACTCTCAAACAAACTCTTAGCGCTTTAAAGTTGCTCGGTGCGGCAACCGACTCCTGGGATCCTCTCGTAGTGTACTTCGCGGAAAGACTACTCGATCCTAAAACGCATCGCGCGTGGGAGATCAATCAAGGCAAATCGACGGCACTCGACACCTTCTCGGAATTTGAGGATTTTCTTATCTCACGCACTCGCGTTCTCGATGCCGTGGAAAAGCGCGCGGAAGTCCCGAAATCTCCCGGATCCGACCTTAAAAGCTCGAAAACCGTGAAGACTAAAAGCCACGCCGCGATCGGAACCTCTCTCAAATGTTCGCTCTGCGGAGCCAACCATTACATCTCATCGTGTTCGACATACCGCAACAAGAACCCGCATCAAAGACGCGAGATCATCGAGCAAAAGGAATTATGTTTCAATTGTCTCGGACCTCACCGCGTTTCGGCTTGCCGTACGATTAAAATATGTCTCACGTGTGGACAGAAACATCATACATCAATCCATGGTACGATCGCAAGACAAGCCGACAATGCGGAATCCGCCGAGCGGGGCGCGGCTTCCACGGATCCACCCTCCCTGGTACATCACGCGGCCGGCGTAGACGTGACTGCGAACGAGTGTGTGAAATCCAGTGCGGGAATAAATCAAGCTTCCGATTTCGCGCTGCTGGCCACCGCAAACGTGAGAGTTGTCGGTCCC
>NW_012085317.1:0-305 GCF_000956235.1 Wasmannia auropunctata
ATCTCATCGGGTCATGGAAATTGTAATTTTTCGATTGTCATGCACGATACATTTCGAAAACACAAAGTACTTTTATAATTAGCAAATAGTCATCGGAACTTGTTACAAAATTTTTCGAATATTCCGACAGTTCTGAATATCCATAATCCGTTGATAATGTATTAGAAAATAACAACATATTACTTGAATTCTTTTAACAAATTGTAACAAATTGATAGTATATCTTCCTCAGAGAGCCTTTTTCCCTTCACAGTTTTCAACCAATCACATTTTATTAATAATAACGGACATTAACATCCTCAGAG
>NW_012085318.1:0-1056 GCF_000956235.1 Wasmannia auropunctata
GTACGCTCGCCTGAGGTAAAGACAGCAAAAATTATGTTTGGCAGTAGTGTCGGATTTTCCAAGAGATGGCACTTCAATAAGTTAGATAAGGACATTCCACGTGTTTGAGCGAGACAGAAGATATTGCAAGAAGTTCATTTAGAGATACCACTGACACTGAAGAGTCTGCTTTATCGACCTCGTACACATTTTTCCGACCTTCCAGCATCGCCTTAATACAGCTGGAATGAGCGGAGTCTACGATCTGTTTTTTTTTAGTGTTGCTACTTTGTAGTGTGTGCACGCTTTGCACTTAAAATGAAACTAATATATATTTTAATAATTAGTGCAAGCAAGAGGCAGGTTTTCAATGTAGAAACAAAATTTTGGGAACGTGCTGCGAGAGAGGGTCCCAAAATTATGGCTATTCTTTTCCTATGTACTTTCTACGCATGTTCAGTTTAAGGTTAAAATGAATAACGAAATCTGTAATTATTTTATTTTTTCCCGTTTTTGGTACAAAATGCACCAGAGCTAGATACATTGGCATGTGTGTTTTAATCGTGGAAAAGGAAATTTTATTCTACGCGATTAATATGAAGTAATTCGTAACCAATAAAAATGGTATTTTTGTCGGTAAAACAGACGACTATAGCATCCTCTTAAGTCATCGACAGTGAGATGAATGAACTTTTTGTTACGACTATACCGCACTATCTCTCCCGGAACGCTTGCGCCCATTCCAATTGTATTATAGTTCAATACAATGGGTCACAGAAAAATTACAACATTTTATTTTGATGAGTTTTTACAAATGCGAATCGTGATTGGTATACTGCCTTTTGGCTAAAGGCTGTGATTTGCAGTATATTCGAAATTAGCGCGTTCCAAAAATTTTTTTGCAAAGTTATGCTTTTTTGAACATTTAACGCTAGCGAAAGCACACGGCGAGAACAATAAGGTTTCGCGTATATTCCTAAGTGAATGGATATATTGTATTGAGTGAATGGATGTGCATGTAGAAGAACGTGTGTGTGTGTGTGTGTGTGTGTGTGTGTGTGTGTGTGTGTGTGTGTG
>NW_012085318.1:13024-13737 GCF_000956235.1 Wasmannia auropunctata
GTGCTCTTCCGATCTATGGCAAATCTGAAAAATAAAATTATGATGAAATTAAACTTTAATTTAAACATGATACATTATAACACTTCTAATTGTATTCTTGACATTCATGAAAAAATGCAATTTGCATGTTAAAATAAAAAATGTACGATTATCCTGTATATTTTCTATTTTATTCATGTATAAGTAAATCATATATGCATATATTGTGTACATACCATTTATCTTGCTTTTATTAGAATCTGACATGTTCAATTCTGTGCCAATGTTAATATCTGTAGGTACATTTGTATCTTTTCTTATTTCTTTAGTATTGTTTGCGTTATCATCTGACATTAAGTTATTACTTTCAGATTTATTAGTAGTATTGCACTGCTTATGACCACAGAACTTGTTGTTTGTTATACTCATATCTTTAGTAGTAGAATTATTGCTTATGCTACTTTCTAACATCGCAGTACTATTCATAGTTAATGATGAATCTGTAAATCATATACAGTCAGTATGTAATATTGAAAAGAATGATTATAATTATTTACTAAATATAGAGATCTATATTCAAAACGCACTTTTAAAGATATTAGTGCGTTGTTAAGTTATTTTATCTTTGTCATCTATTATACATAAAACAAGGAGAAAATGACTTAACAACGCACAAATATTTTTAAAATCACATTGTGAATACAGGCTAGCGAATACATTCTATATTATCCAAG
>NW_012085319.1:0-895 GCF_000956235.1 Wasmannia auropunctata
AAATTTGGTTTTCAATTTAAGATATTTTCTACGTATCTCTAAATACTAAATTTTATTGTATGCAAACCGCTTATTCTTTTTGTACCTAGGTGGACGCGATAATTAACGATAACTATACGGCACTCCATATAGCCGTGGAAAGTGTTAAACCAGCTGTCGTGGAAACTCTTTTGGGATACGGCGCAAAGGTACATGTGAGAGGTGGAAAACTTTGGGAGACTCCACTTCACATAGCTGCTAGAGTGGCTGATGGCAACGAATGCGCTCTGATATTATTGCAATCTGGAGCAAATCCCAACCTAACAATCAACGACGGTCAAACGCCCGTGCATGTGGCAGCCAGCCATGGGAATTTAGCGACACTTCTTTTACTCCTCGACAATGATGGTGACCCGATGTTTAAATCAAAAGTACGTTGACAAAGCCAGAAATAACATATAATTTATAAAAATACAACCTTTATATACTATTGTAATATAATTAAACAAATTAAGGAGGTTCGATAGCAAAATCAAAATACTTCAATCTGTTTAAAAATTATATAGAATATTCTTTAAAACGAAACTAATATCATATTAAAATTTCAAACCAATTAACCGTATGGTTTTTAAGAAAAAAAAAATCTAAAATTAGAGTTTTATGCCTGTTGTCTTATGACAGTTGCATTACATGATTGATATAGTACATATAATTACATACATTTAAAATACTTCCATTTACATTAAAATTAATAATTAGTTAGAGCAAACCTTTTTTTACGTTTTTGCAAAACTTGAACTCCATCCACCATATAATTTTTTTGTTTACAAGCAAGAAAGTGATGAAAGTATGCCCATTTGACATTTTAAACACTAACGAGGTTATATTGAGATCGGAAGAGCACACGTCTGAACTC
>NW_012085320.1:0-472 GCF_000956235.1 Wasmannia auropunctata
CTTTAACTTGTGAGCCATAAGTGAAGTCATCTTCAAATTCTCCGTCAATTGTTACCAAAACAGATAATTTATAGTATCCATCGGTAATCGCTCCAACGTAAAAATTGTTAGATGATTTTTCAAAAATCATTTTCACATAATGAATTATTTCTGTAAATAAATTCAAATATTTTAACAATTAATTTGTATGATTTATTCAATTATTCTAATTAATTTTTTTATTAATCAAATTACCTATTATTAAACCATTTTTTGACCTGGCGTGCTGCATTTCAATTAAAGAAGCTTCTTCAATTTGTTGTATTACTTTATAAATGCCAATAGGCAAGATAATTGTGCAACTTCGGATTAGCAATTCAAACGGAAAAGAAGCATTATGTAAAAATTCTTTCTTTGAAGGAATTTTAGGTATTACTTTTTGCAAAGTATAAATCTATAATTTAATAATTTATTTTAATTAATGTATTAAGTA
>NW_012085321.1:0-954 GCF_000956235.1 Wasmannia auropunctata
AGACGTGTGCTCTTCCGATCTCTCGTTTGACATATCACAAACACATCTTGTGGATCAAACTGCGAGCGTGAGTAATACGCAATACGAAAAGAGGCTAGGCGCAAATAATAATCAATTCTTTAGTAATCTAATTCAATATATTAATAACAGAAGAACCGAGATGGCAGCCGAGCGCGACATTAATGATCAGCTCGAGGCGATGGATCGCGAGGAAAGCACGCTGATCAAAGAGATTCATGCTGAAGAGACTGTCAAACTGGATATTCTAAAGAATAATTCGAAAAGAAGAATTCGGGCCATGCGGACATTCCTGCGCAATCGGAGGACATCATCACCGCAGCTGACCATTGAAGAGCGTATACAAAAGGATAAGGAAATGGCCCGTAAATTTGCTGAGGCTATACAAGTATACAATCAAGCCTCAAGAAGAAGTACGTTAACATCTGACGTCATTAAAATAGCGAAGGTGCACGAAGAGCGTGAAATTAACATATGTGAGGTGCACTCATTAATTGATATAAAGCATCTCAAACCGAAGAGCTCGGTAACAGACAAGCAATTTCGTCTAATTATCGATTTTGTGGATGGTAAGCTGCGCAGGGCAATCAAACCAATTTCGTTTGGCGTGGACAGTCAAGTACTATCCGAAGATTTCGCAGAGGTGTCATCGAACCCTCCATCCCGCGTCGTAATACCTACCAGCGAAGCCATGCAATAAAGAACCACTACCATCTACGTCGGGAATTTTGAAAGCTAAGCTACCTATATTGTAGAATTATATACGAACAATTTTTCTTATTTCTTCAAACTTGATTTTTTGTAAAAAGAATGTAACAATTATTCTTTTAATTATTTTTTATGTTTCCTTATTATTATCAATGTTGTATTAAAGAATAATTTTACAAAAGAAAGAAACATATATGGACATATTTTGCATATAATTATACATAATTA
>NW_012085322.1:0-548 GCF_000956235.1 Wasmannia auropunctata
GTTCATTATACGTAACCTATTGTTCTTAATTAGTGCACAACCGTTAACAATATTAAAAATCTGACTAGTGCAAACGATGCGCGACAGTGTCACGAGAAGCAGCATATAAAAAAGAACATCGAAAACCTATTAATTGTGCAGTGTGACGTCCCGTCTCTTTTTCAAATTATTTCTTTCCACACTTATATATTTTATTGTTTTATCCACTAACTATTCTGCAATTTTTATACGAATTGAAAGAACATATTAATACCATCTGCAGCGATATAGTTGTCAGCAAATAATGTCTTTTCAATCTGTTATGTTTTATCGATATCAAGTACTTAATCCACTATTATATTTTATTGATATCAATTACTTAATCTTTGTTAAACTAACTTTAAACTCACTCACCTGCAAGATGCAAACGATTTGGAATCCTAAAAACATTATCCGAGGAATGACAATGACGTCACTATAAAAATCTGATAACGAACAATAATTTTTTCATATCTCGTTGCAAAGCTTTCTTCAACCTCTATTAAATCTTCTAATTGACCTTTTGTCTA
>NW_012085323.1:0-1095 GCF_000956235.1 Wasmannia auropunctata
TGGGCGCATCAGTACAACATGATTATAAGCAGTCTCTATTTCATGTACAGTATTCTCTAAAAGCTCTTTAAAAGATGTCTCATCTTTTACGATTGACTTATCAGCTATTAAAGAAAGTTGTAAATTGCCTCCGTAACTAAGCAAGGTTAGGCCGAGAGCAACAGAGTTTCTGAAAACGAATTGTGATGCATCTATACATATACATATTGCTACACGAAAAGATTTTGTTGAAAGGTCTAGAAATTTTGTTAAATACTGTTCTGAAAATAATTTTTTGTTGAATCATCAATTAAAAATAATTTATTGGAATGTTAAAACTGATAAACATTGCTGTAAAATGTTTTGTTATTCTAGCAATCATTTGACTTTCGCACAAAATTATTTCGATTATTAAATAAAAATTATTTTCATATCTGGATTCAATAAAATTGTTCTTTCCGTGTGCAATGCACAATAATTTTATTTATTGTAAAAAAAAGTATGATACAATACTTAATTGGTATCCAGGCGACAATGTTGCTCAAGGAATTATTCAGAATACGAACTTTTTCTGGTCCGGGCATATTGCTAAACCCCATCGTGCAGTCACTTACTAAACGAGAAGCCTGCATACACATTTTCGCCGGCATTAGCGCAGATAGATACTTTATCATCCAATAAAAAAGCAAAATGTCCGAACGCTTTCTAAGCTCGTTATTTGATCTTGTAATATCTTGAAGACGCTTAAAAAACTGAGAATCCCGATTTGGCTCGACAATTGTTTGCCCATTTGCATTGGAGATACAAATTCGCAAAAAAGCAAGCGAAACGTTGTTATCTAACGTTAAAGTTTGGCCAGGTATTGTCATTCTTTCTGCCAAGAGAGCTGTTAATGCATCGGGAGGTATTTTCTTGATCTACGATAATATAATACGATAAGAAAAATTATAATAGTAAAACAAGATTTGGCGCAGATTGATGCAATATAAATGTGTATTAAAATTTTCATCTTCCTATTTTCTAGATATTATTTAAACATATCTGAATGAAGTTCTTTAGACTTATTTGTTGCTTGAAAACTTTATACATACTTACGCTCAAATGATATTTGTGTAC
>NW_012085324.1:0-490 GCF_000956235.1 Wasmannia auropunctata
CCTCGACAAGGGCGGTTTAGATAACGCCACGTTAAAACTGCGAATTGCGCGCTTAACGGTCTTATATCACGCGTACGAAGAGTATAACGACGAGCTCGCGTTGCTAGACTCGAGCGACGGGCATCAAGCTGAGTTCACGAATATCCAAGAACGCTTTTATTCCCGGCAGAATCGAAAATATCCTAAATGCGGCAGACCTTTCGGCCGCGAGCACTAGCGGAATGAGTAACGAAACGCGAGTTACCGACGGCGAAAATGTAACGCCTATCGCAAAGCGGCGAGTTAAGTTGCCTCAGGCTCCCTTGCCCACATTCGATGGTAGTTACGAGGGCTGGTTAACGTTCAAAAACGCGTTTCGCGATATGATAGATTCACGGGAAGATTTATCAGATATTGATAAGCTGCATTACTTGAAATCAGCGTTAAACGGCGAAGCAGCCAACAAGATAAAAATATTCGCCGCCGATGGTATAAATTATTCCAACGCGTG
>NW_012085325.1:0-312 GCF_000956235.1 Wasmannia auropunctata
ATCCACCGGATTCTCTGACAGATAACCGCCATTCATTTTATTCTTTTCTTTTCGTTGTTAATACGTTTCAAATAACTTTATCGCTGTTGTTATTATTTAAAGGCATTATATTAAACATAAGAAAGAAACGTGATTCTCTCCTGTTGTTCTGTCCGCCATTTGCATTCCTAGTACAGTCCTTTTTTCGTATTCCTTTTTTTTGACTAGTTTTCTATAATAAGTATAACGTATAAATATATACGAAGTATAATAGTCCAGCGTACACAAAACAATGACAAACAGATAACTGATTAACAGATACTGCCTATATAA
>NW_012085326.1:0-354 GCF_000956235.1 Wasmannia auropunctata
GTTCCCTTAGCTACACGGTCGCGCTCAGTAAACGATTGCAGCATCTGCCCGGGAGTTTTGCTCGGATTTGTTGAATATATAAGAACCGAAGGACAAAGACCTCACGAAGACCCTGAAGGAACCGTGATAACCATTTCACAGACCGATCCTCCTAGCGGTGACAATACTCCTCGCGATTAGAAAAATCAATTTAATTACCGGTCCGGGCCGAGGAACCGAGTACTAGTATTCCTAGCCGCGTTCGTGTCCGTGACGTAACATATTTTTGGTGACAGCGGTGGGATAATTTTCTATTCCGCCATGGATACGCGTAATAAAAAGGGCGCGGAGACTAAGAAGGGACACTCCGAGGAG
>NW_012085327.1:0-2173 GCF_000956235.1 Wasmannia auropunctata
TCTCGATCTTTCATAGAATTTACACTTATGCCAAAGGCTGCCGTAGCAATTACGTCGGTGGTGTATCGTCTAAAGACTTCCTTCGTATCAATCGAATGACAAAGCTCCGGATGATCGACCAAATAGTTGACGAAATCGTGAGAACATTTTGATAGCAAATCGAACATAAACTTCATTTTGCTGGCTGTGAAAGAGGGGCTTAAGGTATTCCTCATTTCTCTCCAGCGATCTCCACGTAAAGCGAAAATGTTCTTGCTTAACAACGGTTCTACACTTTCGCCAAGGAAGTTTCGATGATCCGGAAAATGTTCAAAATCCTTTACCATGATGCTTTTAATCAGTTCAGGATCGCGTACAATCAAGGCAGGCTTGAAAAAATTCACTGCTCCAATGTATTTAGCATCAGGGAAGTAGTTGTACAAATATTGACAATAATCGACAAAAGTAATGTAACCCAAATATATTTTCCAACTTGTTATAAAAGATGATAGCGAATTTGGCAGGTAAGGTAAGTCCTTATTTTTCCAGTAAAAATATGTATGATGCAGCAGAGTAATAATTTTCAAAACGCTGAAGACAATCAGAGTACTCAATAATAGTACAAAAGCCGACGGAAGCAATGATGAATCCATCGTGACAGAATAACACATAGATCGAAATGCTTCGTCGGACACTGCGTAGAACGTTATAACGTTTTATTCTGTTTCACAGAGTGGTGGGCATGCGCCTTCAACCCCGTCTCGAGGTTATATGACGTCTCATGTCCTTCAGCTAAATAATGTTATTTCTCGAATATTTTTTCCAATTTTCTTGATAAGGCACTTAAAAATAACTCCGATTTTTTCCCATTTTTTGCTTAATTAGGTGAAATATACTTTCATGTTCTTCTAGATCTCTCTTTGTTAATTCGATCCCCAAGTTCTCTCTCAGTGTGTTGTATAACATGTACGTACGTGTGCGAGGGTTACATTAAGAAAAATAATGGGTGGGGAAACGGCTCTCCGTATAATCGATGATGTATGTCGCATTACTAGAACGTTGCACGAAAACTTTAGTCGATTTACGCACAAGGATATTTTTAAATAACGTGGTTTCTGATATTGTATTAACTAATTCGTCAATAATTTTATTTTATTTAGTACAAATGCAGTGTGTCTGCAAAAGACATATATCGTACTATCTATATTTAAATTTAAAAAAATGCATTACCTTTTTGGACATTAATAAGATGATGATAAAATTATTGAATGTACTTAATATCTCATTTGTCGATTCCTTTTTTTAAAGTAAACAAAGAGCAATAAATATATCTTTCGTAGATAATGCATCTAAATGCAAAATGAAATACTAAATAATATAAAATCAATCCGGAAAAAGAAAAAGAGGTTTTTAATGTATATTTAGTGTTATATATTTTTATAAAGTTTTCTTCTGAGATCGCATGTATAACTGATAAAATAATATAGTTAAAATGGTAACTTTTTATTTTAATGATTTTTAAAACTCTTATGAAAATATTATAAGAGATATTACAATATGTTAAAGATATATTATAATTATGATATACATGCATAATATTGCATTGCAAATTGTCAATATTATTAATTATCTATACTTTTTTAAAACAGCATAATAAGTTAAATGCTTAATTTATATTCTTACTTAATGTGTACAATGCGTAACTATTAAAGTACGATATCATATATACTGTTAGGCGATAAATGAAAGTTGTATCAGTCATTAAAAACAATCAACATAATTGACAAAACTCAAGAATCTAAGCAAATCACTATTTATCGTAAAATATTTAATTTTTTCATTCACAAAAATTTGATTTCAGCGTATGAGCATTTACTTTGAATAATAATGTAACATATTGCATATAATCTTATTTTATTTCAATTATAATTGAAAACGTTTAATATTTTAAAAGTCGAAAATGTGATTATATTTCTCAGAACACAATTATGTTGTAGAATAAAATATTTATAAAATTTTTATGTTTCTCTCTTCTCCAAGCCAATCCAGAATCCGCCAACAGGTTCCAATGTAAACTTCTCCTTTTTAGTATATACAATTGGTTCGACGGTCTTTTCCGTAGTCTTCAAAGTAAACTTTTGCAAAAGATGGGCGATCAGAATCTTAGTCTCCATAAGAGCAAATCGATTGCCGA
>NW_012085328.1:0-300 GCF_000956235.1 Wasmannia auropunctata
CGCAATTATCTAGGTCTTATCTTTGCGATCACCGCAAAATTATATTAATTTTTTTTTTCAAGAATAATTTTTCTGGAGCTACGATTGTTCGATCAATCTTTTTCCATTTCTCGGGCGTAAGAGTTGTTTTACCTTTAGTTTTCTTCTTTCTCTTTCTCGTTTTCAAAGTAAACTAGAGCGAACAGCTGACGCCAATCACCTTGAAATTTCGAAGTTATCTTGGTGGTTGCTATGCATAAAACGTTTGGTTTAATTAATAAGCATATTTAAATATTCAGTAGATTGCTCGTTATCTGTATA
>NW_012085329.1:0-1053 GCF_000956235.1 Wasmannia auropunctata
TGTGATGCACAGTTAAAACTAATTCTTTTGCTTAAGTAATGATGAAATAATTTTTTTCCTACAGGACTACAATTTTGTTTTGGAAAAACTGTGTTATATTTTATTGATTGTAATCTTATGTAAGACTTACATATTTACTGTAAAGGAGATTGAGAATTTGAAATCATATTTCGTAAAACACGATTATAACCTTCGTAAGGAAATGCTGACCATGCCCAAAGTACCAATGCACCAAAATATTTGACACATTTGGGAATATGAGGTAATAGATGAAGATTATTTTTCATATACTCTGGTCCATATAATAATTCCGTTTCTCTCACAAATGTTGTTAGTGCGCTTTCACTTTTTGTTAAATCATCAACGCTAATTTTTTGGGGCAGTAATTTATGAATACTAAATACAAAAAGTGACCAGTGTTTTAAATAACGTTGATGGAGTAAATCTTGTAAGCATGGCAATGAATAATACAAAAGTAGGTTTTTCCACTCCGAAGCTTTAAATAATCGTATATCCTCTAGAGATCGAGGTGTTCTTGTTATTTCGCAAGGAGGAAGAATTTTAAGTAGGCGATCGTTAAATTTTTTTTTAAGCCTATGTACCATGGACGTTCATTGTTTGAAGAGTCAAACCATGCAAAAAAGAAACTTTTAACAACTCCTAATAGCACCGCGTGCATGTACTCTGGAGGAAATGAAAATTTTATGTTAAAAATAGGTACAAGTGATAATAACGAAACTCCTTTAACACCATGAATAATTCTGTTCTCTTGCACAGCTTGCTCCGCATCTCTACGATGTTGTTGTTCTGTTCTTGCAGTATCTTCTCCACCACAATAAACACGTATATATCCATTTCCAACCTTAATATGTTTTCCTGGATTTAAGCAAAAGGAATAACCATATTCACCATTGAATTGATTGTTATTTTGCAAACAACATCTAGCTACTGAATCGACTGGTGATACTAGTGTATGAACTTTAATGTTTATAGGTTGATCGGAATTATTGCAAAAACAATCTATACCATTTTCGTGCAAATCTTTTAATTCTT
>NW_012085330.1:0-433 GCF_000956235.1 Wasmannia auropunctata
TAATCTATGTAATCTATATAATCGTTCTGTATTTATAAAGCCAGAATTTTCCGCGTATTTGATTGCCCAACAAAATCCAACGATTTTTCTCTCATATCGTTCAGATATTTTTGCGATAGAGAAATAAAATAAAATTTTGAACGAGTATTTTACTTGATCTAGTTTTATCTATTGCTTCGTGTAATAAACTACGTTTAAACCTGCAACCAAAATTTCCATTTATCATCACGATCCTTGATTTAATAATGTAGCACGCTAACACTTTGTAACGGTAACTGTACTGTATTTCGTCATAATGCCTTATGACAAATCTGTACTAAAAGAGATTATGCTGGAAAGTGATTGTCGAACGCTTGATGAGACCGGGAAACCTTATCCACCGTCAAATACAGTTTATTGCACGATTGCTGATCGTATGCCGTCTTCTGCTTGA
>NW_012085331.1:0-383 GCF_000956235.1 Wasmannia auropunctata
CACCACTCTATTTTTGCATATGCGGCCAAACGTTATCGAAAACGATAAACGATAGCAGCAGATGAAACATGATGCACATTGATAGAAGAAGCACACAGTGCGCTTCAATCTCGATTTGATCGGATTTTAATTAACATTAGCTGCAATCTCGTAAAAAGCGAAATTATAGTTTTATATATATATATATATATATATATATAATATGTACATCAAAGTGTTATTTAATTTTGCAATTTTTTTAAAATCAAAACAACAGAGTAGAACAATATCGGGAAATACATAGATCGATAAATATAAAACTTCTTGTTTTGTATTCCTCGCTTATTGATTTTTATTTTATGATTGGGTCATGACACGAGAACACTAACATGAGATATATTGAA
>NW_012085332.1:0-334 GCF_000956235.1 Wasmannia auropunctata
GCTCTTCCGATCTGATTGAAAAGAAAATCTGATGTGTTATAAAAAATGGCCATTGTGTGACCAGCAATTAATGAATAAACAAAGCTTTCGAAACAAAGGTATGGTTAAATGCTACAATCGATTGTATTCTCTTATATCGCGATATTTCTATTTTCAATTATCTGAATTAAAAAAAGTTTCGAGTATTTGTGATAACTTTTGCTATTTCACTATGCTATCTTACTTTTGTTATCTTATTACAAAGAATGAAAAGTTACGATATCTTTATCTTGTGCGTCAATGCTTATTATATAGCACAGAGAGTAAAAAAAGAACTCAGTTATATGTCACCAAT
>NW_012085333.1:0-372 GCF_000956235.1 Wasmannia auropunctata
ATATACAGCTCCTGCTATATTATTTATAGAGACATCATATTTTTTACAAAATTCATTAATTTCCGAGGATCAGATTTATATTATATTATAACTGATTTATTATTGTTCATTATTGTGATTAATTGGAATATGTAAAGAAGAAAATTGGACGTTTCCTTTTTCTATAAACAATTTGTTTTATTTGTGTTATTCGTCATAGTAATCTTTAATTTAAACGTTACACAATATTATTGTTAAAATCAAGATTTTAATTGCTACCAATCGTCAGCTTAACAAAATATCTAAGAACTACATACCTTTTTATTTTACAAGACTAAATAAATTGATGAACACTACCAAAATTATTTGTATTAATTGTAATTAAATATGTAA
>NW_012085334.1:0-309 GCF_000956235.1 Wasmannia auropunctata
CGTGTGGTTGAATATTGTAAAAAAAAATTAATACACATCCGTGTTCGCATATGGCCTCTACTTTAATATGTTTGATATATTCTCGGGAGTTTATTTCTCTAAATTATTACCATTAATTCTTTTGACTAATGAATTGTTTACTTTTCTATAACTATGCCATATAATACATATAGTGAATTTTAATATTGTTGATATTTTAAATTGAAATTTGTTCTTGCGTCATAAGATTTAAAGCTAAATATAAAAGGGCTATTTTTATTTTGTAGTACTGCACCTAACGTTTTATGCTATTCTGACATAGATTGGCAG
>NW_012085335.1:0-1101 GCF_000956235.1 Wasmannia auropunctata
AAAAAGGTAAGTTGGAAGTCGTTGCTGGTTTTGCCTTGCTCAAACTAATATCGGTACTCTTTAATTAAACAGCACCGTGTCGGAGATGGTGGAGCTACTGTTATTGCACGGCGCAGCCATCGATGCTGTCAACAATGATAAAGAATGTGCTCTTCATTTGGCTGCGCTGCTTGGCTACCATGAGATCTGCACCTTTCTTCTGGACGCTGGTGCTTCTATACATGTAGTCGACAAGGATGGAAACACGCCCTTACATTACGCGGTAAAAAAGTAAGTTGGAAGTCGTTGCTGATTCTGCCGTGACGTACTTAAACTAATATCGGTACTCTCTAATTAAACAGCGACGAGTCGGAGATGGCGGATCTACTGTTATCGCGAGGCGCGGCTATCAATTCTGTTAACAACGACAGATGTAGTGCTCTGCATATGGCAGTTTGCCAGCAGTACATGCAATGCGTGAGAGTGCTGTTGCGTTATCATTGCGACGTCAATCTCCAGAACTTGGATGGCAACACAGCATTGCATGAATTGCTTGATGACCCTGTGTCGACGCGGAAAGTGAAGCTGGACATAATCGACGCGTTATGCTCCTCCGGGAGGGTCGATTTCACGCTGAGGAACGAATTCGGTTGCAACATCCTACATATCGCCGCGCTCAGGGGCAACGCTGAGTACGTGTATAAAACGCTACAAAGTATAGTCACATAACGACTTAATACGGTCACGTCTGTGTAGCAACAGCTTGGCTACGCTTAAAATTCAATCGATCAATTAAACCATGTGAATCGATAAATTTTCAGTGCAATGGAAAGGCTGGTTACACACGCGCATCACTTGGTGGATGTGCAAATGGAGGACGGAAACGCAGCGTTGCATTTAGCGGCTTCGAAAGGGCACAGGGAAGTCGCGGCCATTCTCCTCTCGCAGAATGGCGGCCGCGCCAAGGTCGATCTGCGCAACAATCTAGGTCAAACGCCGTTGTGCTTAGCGGCTTTGCATAAACATTGGCCGCTTGTCGAGCTGCTCGCGCATCAGAAAATTGCGAATTTTGATGAAACGAATATGTGCAAAATCTGCATGGAGCGTCGTCGTAACGTCGCC
>NW_012085336.1:0-396 GCF_000956235.1 Wasmannia auropunctata
AACAATCTTAAAATCAAAACATATTACTTTATACCCTGCAACTTTTGTTTCAAAAATACATACTTTCCAAGACGAGCCGTCCTAGAATATTTCGAACACCGTGCACATAAAAACACACTAGTTAAGGTTTTTGAAGTCTTTAGTGGACTTTCCATATATATTTGCAATCTATTTATTAATAATTGTCAGTATTTACTAATCTTCTCGATATTGTAGGTACATAGGATTAAAATTCGACCAAATTAACAAACATCTTCAAAATTTGGCAGACAAACAAGCAATTCGACCAGCTTGGGAAAATAACATGTTGGATTCGCTCCAATGCACACTTCCGAAAACTTCTAATAGTAAACGGGTAATATGGACTATAATGTAAGAAAATTTTTGTGATTTTAG
>NW_012085337.1:0-342 GCF_000956235.1 Wasmannia auropunctata
AAGTAATTCTAAGAAAACTTCGTTAAATATTGATATATATAGTCATCAACTCTGTGGATTAATCTTTTAGAATTTTAAAGAACAGAAAAATATATAAAATATTCAAATCAATAAATATTTGATAAATGACATAATCAACCTTGCATCTATAAATCTGGAAAATCTGAGACTTATTATTATTATATATATTATTATTATATATTCAGATAATGTGGAGAACAAAAAACTTTTAAAAATTTCAGAGTCAACGTTACTTTTTCTAGTTTTTCTTGAATTATTTTTTGCAAAATCTATTTCAAAAACTGAAAAATTATTAAAACTAAAATTAAAATTTCAATATGC
>NW_012085338.1:0-1762 GCF_000956235.1 Wasmannia auropunctata
CTGAAGAATTACGTGCATTAAGTAACGGAAAATCATCAGTTAAATTCACTACTATTTATCCGAGCCTAGTGCTTACCGGAATAGTAAAGAAGCCAAAGATTAGGTAAAAAAAGTTAGTCGGGAGAGTTTGTAACAACTCTATTGAAACAAATTTGCAATATCACACAATCAATTTATTTCTTTTATTATCATATTTGGCAAAATGATATTTTTATTTTAATAATATCGTTCTATTTATTGTAAAAGGTCTTTTTGTACATTAACAATGTTATTTAATTAATAAGATATTTATAACAGTTATTAGGGAGATAATTCAATTTTATTTATCAATATAGGTTTTACTTTATTTATGATGATCAATAAAATGTTTACAACAATTATTAAAGTAATTATTATAGATATGATTTAACTTTGTTTATCGATATAGGTTTCCACGGTTATTGGGAGGACTTTCACCGCGACTAGTAGCTTCATTAATAATTGATGCACAAAGACGAAACTACGAAAATAAAAGCATACCGTCATCTTGGTTGTTCGTTTTAAACATAATAAGGTATGTAAATCATGCTAATAAAATTTAATCATAATATACAAATGTATTTTCAAATATATAGCAATAGATCGGAAAACAAATATTACTAATTCTGAGCACTGCTGTACTATGATGTATTATTATTTTTATATCTATTATGAATATATAATTTTTATTTTGACAATTTCGATTTTTAGACAATTATTTAATACTTATAATAAAATTATTGATATAAAAATAATTTTTATTCATTATTTAAAAATATTTTTATTTCAGAATTTTACCCTATAAATCATTGAAATGCCTAGCAGACTTCCTAGATTCCGGTGCTTATCCAGATGATTAAAAGATAATAAAGTAATTTAAAATTTATAATTTAAAAGCTTATTATTACATCAAAAAATATCCATACTTATTAAATAATTATTATGTATAGTGATTTATTAACAATAACAAATAAATCATATGACAAATATGTAACAAAATTTTTTAAGAAAAAATGAATTACGACCTTAAAAAATATCAATTTTTTATTTTTTAACTTTTTTAACTAAATTTTGTAAGTGATATACTTTTCTTATAGAACCATATTTAGCAAAACTCTTTATGACTAAATAAACTCGTATCCATAAGAATTATGTCGCGTAATAATTACTGGATTATTTTAAGAATACAAAATGGTATTCCACTATTTTCTTTTTTCTTCTATGTAACAGCATTTTTTTAAGACAATTTCGGTGTATTATATACATATATGTATATAATACATATATGTATAATATATATATATATATTTTTCGTTATTCAATGCACGTAATTTTTCAAATGTAGTATAATATATGTATATTCGTTCTTATGCGTGCGCGCGCGTGTGTGTACGTGTGTATATGTATTATATATAATTTTAATGATAAGCACGCAAAAGTATAAAAGTGAAAATGTAGAGGTATTAATAAAATATATTTTTCTAATAAATTAATGTACAATATCACTATCAACTGCAACAATTATAAAAGCTACATTTGAAAAATTACGTGCATTGAATAACGAAAAATTCTCCATTAAATTCACTACTTGTTGTACACTTTTAACTTTTATTGTTAAATCGGAAAATTAATTGAAAACTCAGAAAAGGAGGTATTCCATATATGCACAAAATTACACTGTGATAAAGAATAAATATTATAACTATCAATTTTTGTTATACGATTAATACGAGTAATTGCACGA
>NW_012085339.1:0-650 GCF_000956235.1 Wasmannia auropunctata
AATGCGGACCACGATTGGTGTTATACTGTCTCTAGACTAAAGATAGTACATCGTGGTTCGCATTTGCAAAATATTAGTTATCTATAAAGTATATATATGTTAGTTGATCATTTTTTAAATAAGACAATTTTTAAAATATTACATATATGTTCATACGTAAATATGTAAATAGGAAAAACAGATATTATAGTAATTTCAAGTTTTAATGTTTTTTATAAAATTAGTTATTAATTTTTTATGACAAGTGTTATAGTAAAAAATATGATCTAATTAACATTTTGCGATGCAATATTACTTGTATTTGGTTTAATTATAAATTATTTTAAAATTTTTGAAGTATAACTAACAGCGATTTTAATTGACAACAATGTAAATAAGAATTTTATTCATTTTATTTCAATGTATCAATTTTTCCTTAAGTCTTAGCGTTATTATAAAAATAATTTTTGGTTTCGATAAAGAAAAATAAATAAGAAAATATAGAAAGAAAATAATCCCCGAGGGGTAGCGAAAACGCCTAAAGTTGTACTCTCCTTTAAATTTTTTCTGGAATTTGAGTGTGACAGATCGTACCACTAATGATCAATCAATCTATTTTTATTTCTACTAGCTGCAGATGATAAGAAAAGCGGGTTATCCCGCGGAGGCTC
>NW_012085340.1:0-1520 GCF_000956235.1 Wasmannia auropunctata
ATTAGAAATTTAGATTTTATAATGTAAAAAATGACGTAAATTCGGTCAATTTTAACGTTAAATTTAATATTATTTTTGACTTTTTCTGTTCTTTGGGTCGATTGATGTCGATTCGACGTATTTTCGACCAATTATTTCTCACTGGGTATATATGCATGATTAACTTTTAATTTTAGACTAATTTTGGGTTTTGGACATTGGTAACTTGGAAACAAGTATTTCTTGATGTCAAAACAATTTGATTGAAATGGCCTGATTTTCGATGTCAATTTCGATTCGATGAGTTTTCGATGACATCGACATCGAAACGACGTCGATTCGATATCAGCCTTCTCACTGGGAAATACGTCACGGCTGCATTAGGTTAAAGTTGCTTTAAGATTAAAATTAGAATTAGAAGTTTTGTGAAATGAAAAATCTAAAAACCTATCTTAACTTATTTCGAAATAAATCAGTGTAAACAGTGACGTATCAAGTACTTAGTTCGCGCCAACCTGATACTCGTATCAATTAATTTAACGGTGTAAACTGCATAAAGACGCCATGATTTACATAAGATTCTCATTGGTCTAGCCGTCTTATGCTACGCTTATGCCACATTATGCATTTCATGTGCTCCAAGCTTTAGCTTTAAGAATGTTTTGTTATTACTGACACTGATTTTTCCGTACATAGCGCTGCAATAACGGAACGGAATCTACAGTATACTTATAGCACTGGCAGTGAATATTGGAGCTAGCTATCAGTAATTACTTTAGTGTTCTTTATCAGCAAGAATGGAAATTATTTCATAATTCCATACTTCCATACTTAACTTAACCATACTTCCTATGCAAAGAATAGACTTTCCCAAGTATATAATTATTGCTTGTTGCATTTTGTATAATATTTATTTACTATACGTGGTAATATAAAAGAAACGCAATTATGTATTGCCAGATATTTAATAACTAATGTACATAAAAGAACAAATAATTTCTTGCTTTATCTAAGTCAGTGACTACGGCGGTACTTATCCTTATGGACTGTTATACCTTGTTTTGATAAAACTTTAATGAACAATAAAATAATTAATGATTAACTTTGATTACTGTAGTAACAATGTGATATACCAATCGAAACCTCTTTGATTATTAGATATAATGAGTTGATGTAATGTAATAATATAATATTGTTAAGATCGAATAAAAGTCTCAAACTTAAAAATATACATATATTATAATTATGTGAATAGTTCTTATTAATAATAAAGTTCTTTTTAAAGATAAGATAAAAAGATATAAAACATTTTGTGATATATTAAAAATATTATATAATGTTATATAGTGGACGTTAAATTTGATTTTTTCTACACATACTTTTTTAAACCTTTCCTGTCTTTAATTCATTGAGAATAAATAAAAATGAGAATAAATAAAAATGTGGCGATCGTGGCGCGAGGAGCAGCGCGGCAGCTTTATATGCTAAAGATCCGGGTTCAAATCCACCCAGAATAATATAACTCTGAAATTGATTTTAAT
>NW_012085340.1:3605-7235 GCF_000956235.1 Wasmannia auropunctata
TTGTAATTGCTTATAAATTGTCTGCACATATGTATTGTACGTTCCTATCGTCTTGCATTTCATTGGATCCAACCCAAAACAAAAGTTGCGCGGCGATACCTGCGCGAAGACTCAGTTTTTCGCTGAGTGGACCTACTGGTTATACTGTGGTTATACTGTGGTCTGATACCGGCTTTAAGCCCGTATCAGACTAAAGATTGAGATTGAGATTGCAATGGAATTTGACCAATTAAAACAAAGTTCACTAAATTTGAGATTGGTTTTCTTTCTTCTAATTGGTTAAATCCCAATTCAATCTCAATCTCAATCTTTAGTCTGATACGGGCTTTAGGATCCTTTGACCTCTCTGATGGCACCTTGATGCGTGATGAAAAGGCACCTTAGGTTGCGTTCCCACTGAGCGTGTCACGCGTCGCGTCATCCGAATTGACCAATCAAAACGTCCCATTTTATTACGTAACTTGCCGTGCAATCCGGGATTTCATACCAAGAAAAATTCTTTTATCTCTAGAATGTCGAATAATCTAATTGATGCGTCTTGCAAGAAGTTACGCGGTAAATCATGCAATAAAATGGAATATTTTGGTCAATTAATCGTGACGCGACGGACGACGCGCTCAGTGGGAACGCAGCCTAAGGTTGAATCACTGAAATATAATAATACTGGAACGCGCACGGGCGCTAGTATCGTGATCCGACAAAGAGGCTCCCAAGTGGTATTTGTGTCTCTTTCTAGTACAATCTGGCCAAAAGTTTTATACGGCGCACCCAGCTTTACGCATAAATATATTAGTGTAGCAGTGTATTAATATAACAATTAAATTCTTTATATTTTTAATTGACAAGCACTTAATATTATTTTTTATTTTTTATAATTGATAATATTATGCAATTATGCATATTTATTTATAATATATTTTTTAAAATAGAATTATTTTCAATGTATAATATTGTTTTCACGTATAATAATTCTTTTATAGTTATTTAATTATTAAAATATTTTACACAATGTTGATATATTTTAATAATTGAATTACTGTAAAAGACGTAGTAAATATGCTTTTAATGTTACTATAAAAGAATTATATGTGAAAAAAATTATATATTAGAAATGATTAATTTTATTTAAAAAAAGACGATGACTTTAAAATTCTAAAAAATATGTGATCTAGAATATATACCTATATTTTACTAATCCTATGTGCTCTTATAGACGATTATTCTACTTTCAAAAATAACGAAGATATTTTATGTTATATAGCGACAATGAATCCTGTCTATATGATTATAATGATATTATAGAGGATAAATTTAATATATTAATAATGAATAGAAAATGTCGAATACTACGAACCAAGAATTAGAAAATGTTTGTCAATATATTCCAAAGATAGAAATATGTATGAAAATATACAAGACATCTCTTATAAAAATAAAATATATATAATAAAAAAAGGATGTTATGTAAATATAGTATTACAATTTTTATTATTTTGATTTAAAACGTAAGTGAAAATAAAAATAATTAACTTAGTACTACTAGAACTCGCTAGTAGTACTACTTATAGATATTACTAGAACTCGCATTTTACATTGGAAATATTAATTTTGAGCCTATGTCAATTTTGTTTTATAATATTAAATATTTTTCCTCTTTCTATATTTTATTTGTATATCTATTTCATACTTCTTCTCTAATATTTTTTTCTTCTATTTCTTCTTAACACTTACAAAGGTACGTTCTTTTTCGAAGTTCAATAAAATTGATAACGTACAATTAATGTATTTTTTCTTTAGGACAAAATAATTCCTAAAACTAAAAAAATCGCTAAATAAGTAATCTTTGATGATTGAAATGTAGTGAAAACAGATATTATTCCTTATTTCTTTATTACGGGTATTTGCCACAGTAAATGTTAAATGTGATTCTTTATTAAATTTAGAATCAAATTATTAAATCGTTATAAATTTTCTGCATATATCTTGCATATATCAAGATATAATTTGGTAATAAATATAAACACTTTGCATAATGACTGCTAGCTATATAACGACTGCTATTATACTCAAGTTCAAGGAGAGATAATGATTAAACAAATCAATAATCACATATAATTTCTTTTATGATTAAGATTAATATTAATAATGGATACATAATATGTAGTGAAGAATTAAGTGCCATATCAGCTGAAGATTGCGATACAAAAGTGTACAATAAAATAATATATAGCTAATTCCCTTATAAAATAATCGTTAAATGTTAACTAGGTGTACACAAACGTACAGTAATCCGTGTAATATAGGCTGTATTATGATGACGCTCGTTAATCGCATTTAAAGTTAAACTGCTAAATTAGCTCAATAGTATATCATAGCCTGATGGTCCACAAATAAAACTACAGTTTCTACATTTTTTTACATTATCTGAAAAAAACTTGCAGGTTATCTTGAAACAAATGCGTTTGTAGCTATTTTGTGTACTACCATTTCCGGTACAATCAAGCTATTCAAATTATATCGTACATAAATTTAAGTTCTACATTTATTTTCTCTTAGGTCTATGTACACACACGTTGTACTTCGTGCCATATTTAATAACAGGACAGAAAAACTGATGATAATGCAGACGTAGATATAAAAGTATATTACATTTCCTTCTTAAAACACAATGAAGAAATCTCGCAGAAACGAAAGAAATGAAATTTACTTATATTGTAACATCGTCAAACCAAGAGGAAAGTTACTTACAATATTTCCTGAAATTTCTTTCAAGCATATCAAAATTTGAAAGTAAATCGCTTAGGATTTACAAGTAACATGAAGAAAATTTTACAATATAAATGTCACATCAATGTTTATTATATACCAATAAACGCGTAATTTCTAAATGCCAAAAAGTGAGTTAACTGCATTAAAATCACGATATGTTACATCGTACATCTTAACGATATATGTATATATATATATGTTGACTACATATACAAAATTAAATGCTCCGAATGTATTATCGATCCCAATAATTAGAATTATCGTTATGGAAGAAAAAGAAATAAACTTATAGCTAGTACATTTTATGTATTATTATATATTATATACACATACATATATACATACATGTATATATATATATATATATATATATATATATATATTGTATGTATGTATGTATGTATGTATGTATGTAAGATGTATACAGCGAAGGGGCATATACATTAACTGTGTTTTGTGTAATTACAATCGAATTTCATGTATGGGTGTATGTACGCGCGCGCGCGATGATCAGCGTTTTTTTCCTTAACGAGAGCAGGATTGCGTGAATTATATACACCACTGGTTATTTAAAATATAGAATTTATCCTAAAACATACTTATGTTTTCACAATGCGTATGGTGCCACTCTTCCAAAGGAGAATATCGCAACTAACATTTTTCAATCAGAGATATTTTATATCAAGAATAATTCAATTATAACAATTGAATTGTCTTGGATAAATTTTTATCTACAAAGAAAATAATTTGAACACAATTTGATTATGTCCAAATTACTTTCAAATTTTAAGCTATATTATGTTAAATACATACTTAAAGTACATTAAAAAGTTAAATGTATATATATATATATATATATAT
>NW_012085341.1:0-382 GCF_000956235.1 Wasmannia auropunctata
AAGAAATGAGGAAGGAGAGATTATAAAATATAAGGCCAGATTAGTAGCAAGGGGGTTTAAACAAAAGAATATATCTTTTTCCGATATTTACAGTCCAGTAGCGAAATTACCAACAGTTAGAGTATTCTTGGCAATCTGTAATTACTTAAACGTGCCTGTTTTACAAATGAACGTGTACAACGCGTTTTTATATGGTAAAATAGATAGAAACGTATATATGTCGTTGCCACAGGGTTTTGACTTAAAAGAAAATGAAGTATGTAAACTTAAAAAACGTTATACGGTTTAAGAGAATCACCCAAAGGGTGGAATAATAGATTTCACGAAGTAATGATTGAACAGGGTTTTATTAGATCAGAATATGATTATTGCTTATATATAA
>NW_012085342.1:0-1568 GCF_000956235.1 Wasmannia auropunctata
CCATAAGTTTTCTGTAAGGATTTGTAAAATTACTTAATATTTAATTTTTTTTTATTATTATTTTATTAATTGACGTACGTAAGATTTGGACTGATAAGCGCCGAGGAAACATGGCCGTCGCGAATTATAGAGCTCAAAAAGATAGTTCATCAATGTTTTAAATAGTTTACCAATGTTTTAATAATTAACGAACGTGAGATATGGGTCGATTAAGCGCCGAGGAAACAAACTTTTTAATTAAAATTATAATTTTGAATACTTACTCTTCAGGAGGTTTGTTATGTTCGAATCTCCTTATCGTTCCTTTAAGTAATAATTTTATTGTAGTATGATCCTGTACGTTAGTGATCTTATGACATTGTAAATGTTGAATTATTTCACTGAATTTAATTTTTTTACTATATGAGAAAATTTTATCACAACTTTCCTCGTTACATAATATTTTGTAAATTGTAACACCATTGGCCCGTTTGTATTCTAGAATTTCCACAATATTTTTCTCCATTTTATTTTTTACTCTCGCTCTCTATCAGCGAATTACTCGTGGAAGACTGACTGCCTGAAACGAAACATTTGTTTTCTTTAAAGTTGATCATATATAGAAGGTCAACGAAACATAACTAAAAGCCACCTGTAATGCATACGAGATGTATAAGAATAAAGAATAACTTTTATAATTTTAATAGTTCAGTGCATTACTTGCATAATAAATACTTTTTTCTGGCAAAAATATATTTTTTTGTTAGTTCAATGGTGTAAAAAATTACCCTATGAAGTTCAAAAGGATTGGTTGTATAGTTTCCTAAAGTATAGTCGCAAAGAGGGAAAAAGACAAAAGGTAGAAAGCAAAAAACAGAAAGCAAAGAGCACATTGAAGATTCAACCTAAAGTGGTCACAAGCAAGAAACAAGGAGCAAAGGTAGTGTATCCGATGAATTCGTCCAAAAAATTCGTAATCAAACTAGAATTCATATTCATTCAAAATTTTCACATTAAGAAAATATTCATTCAAATATTTATTCAAATTTGTGGGCTTTTAAAAATATTTATTCATGAATATTTTATTATTAAAGGATTTATTCATATTTATTCATACAAAATGTAAAGTAAAAAAGAAAGTGAAAAATAAATTTTATATATCATTAATAGATTTGATAAAAAAAACTTATAAATTTGGAAAAAAATTTTTTTATTGTTTAAAAGTCTTTTATTTACATGGAACTATAATTCCTTTTATAATATATAATTTCTATTCTCTACATTTTTGCAAATCAAAAGATACAGTAAAATCTAACATTGCAATTTCGTACGGATTACGGACAATGACCGTAATGTTAATTCTCTAAGATATTTTAAATACTTTAACATGTCCTGGAAAATATTTTAAATACTTTAACATGTCCATGCTAAATAAAATGTATTATTTAATTAATAGATTCCTCAGAATCCCCAATAAAAGCATTGGCAATAGTTCTCATTTTCTCCTCGGTATCATCATGTTTCTTAAGCTTAAAACAAGCTCGAAAATAGAATTTTAATGTGGGGCTGAATGCGAAATCGAAAATATT
>NW_012085343.1:0-862 GCF_000956235.1 Wasmannia auropunctata
AGTATCTGAAGACATTACTTGTAAATATTAGCCAAGGATTAGGAACAAGTGAGTGGAGGAGCGCGCGCCGGCCCTGATGAGCGCCGCATGGACAAGAGCGATTATTCGTTAACTTTAACCAGCTCTCCTGCCAAAATTACTTGTCAGATCAAAATTTGTTAAAGGAAAAAGTTGTTCCTTTTAGCACAAAGTATCACGTCTTGTACTCCAAATGCGCCAATTTTGGGACACCCTGTATATACAGTAAAAAAAGTAAAAAAGAGATCATACACCACCTTCACGTTGGTTGATCTTGGGTAGCGCTGAGAGTGAGTAATATAATTACAATTAATTGCATGCATTAAATTGATTAAATAATACAGACGTCTATGAAGTCATAAGTATATTTCGATATAAGTGCGAAAAGCATGATATCGATGAGTGTGTTATCATCACACGAGTCGAAAAAGATGCTTTGCATGACTTACGAAAGATATTTTATTGTAATAAATGCATCGTAGCTTACCACTTGCACTAGTGCGCAAAAGACTCACTTTTAGCACGTTCAACAAGCTCGATAAACAACATTTTTTGTGCACGTATTATACATACATACGTATACAAAAATATAATTATTGTTGGCCGAAGTCTCAACTACGAAGTCCTCAGTATTACTTTTATTTTACATATAATATAGGGGACTTTTACTTATTTGGATATGTAACAAATATAGGCATCTTCAATATGACAGAGAGAGAGAGAGAGAGAGAGAGAGAGAGAGAGCAAGGAAGCGTACTTTTATGATTTTCTAAAATAAAGCATTAATAAAGCATTAATAAAGCAAAATAAAGCAGGTTTTCAATAGTCTTTATGAGCTGACAGT
>NW_012085344.1:0-371 GCF_000956235.1 Wasmannia auropunctata
AGAGAGAAAGAAAAAGAGAAAGAAGGATCAATTATATACAAATAAATCACGACATTAAAATGTATATCATTCACTAAAATAAAGGAATCTAAATATAAACTAATAAAAAATAATAAAAAATATTAGTCAAGGACAATTTTTAAAAATATTTTGATTACATATTTAATTTAAAATAAAAATAAATTACATATTTAGATCTTATATAGTTTTCAAATATTATCTCTCTAATATCTTCTTATATAATTATTAATAATAAACAGGCATTTTAACGCGTACGGAATTTATATATTCCCGAGATTTTAAAATTTTTTAAATAAAATCCGAAGAGTTGTATTTTTGTGAGGCGACAGAAAGAAAGAGAGACAGAGAGA
>NW_012085345.1:0-1064 GCF_000956235.1 Wasmannia auropunctata
CGTGTGTAGTACACGTTAATCAATAATGGTTATCCGTTGAATCTGATTTTTGAGAAAATTAATAGTAGATTAAAAACAATAATTACAATTAGATTTAACAAGAAAGATTCGGAAATTCATAATAACTCAGATAGTGATAGGAAGATTGTAGTGTTTCTTTATATAAAGCATGCTTCAGAGATAGTAGCATCGGCGCTCGTCGCTCGAGAAGAATAAATTCTTGATTAATTGTCAATGTCTCAACAGACTTAATAATTTTATTAAATAATTTTATTAAAAGACATAAAGACATTAACAATAATGAGTCGAATAATAACATTGTACATAACCAAAAATATTATTTTAACAAATATAAATTGTCCAAAAACAAATATGAGATGGAACAAGTTGCCAAGTATTTGATTAGACATAGAAACAAAAATTTCTTTTTAATAAACCGTTAACCATCCAAAAGTACATACAGTAAAAGTTTAATGCCATTGTTTTTCCAAATATTTTTAAGTTTAATAAAACAAGCTTAAAGTGACTAAAATAACCAATGGGATCACAGTGAAGCAAAAACTTGGCATTAAACTTTTGCTGCATGTACTTTTGGATGGTTAACGGTTAGTTTATTAAAAAGAAATTTTTATTTCTATGTCTAATTAAATACTTGGCAACTTGTTCGATTTCATATTTGTTTTTGGACAATTTCTATTTGTTAAAATAATATTTTTGGTTTAGATAAGATGTACCTAATGTACGATAACTTGTACATACTTGGCGTAAATTTTTTTTTAATGACTCGAATATCAGGAAGAAGCGTTAAAGAGACAACGCAGGATTTTTGCTTAATTATAATCTTAACATACAAAATATGAACAGATCGATCAAATACAATATAAAAAAACAATATAAAAATTTCTGACGTTTCGACCCTAAATATGTGGTCATCTTTAGAGAGATAGACAATAATGCATTATATGGAAAATTATCCGTTATAACTTACATCTTATTCGCATCTTATTTTACATAATATTCGCAATGGTAGAAATAATCAAGATCATATTGATGGACGTGGAGGA
>NW_012085346.1:0-321 GCF_000956235.1 Wasmannia auropunctata
CTTCGTTAAGATAAAACTCGACGAAATGAAGACGAGAATTATTATAAATCGACGTCTTTACGGGCCCATTTATACATATATATATATACGTATAAAGTCGCAAACGTGGAGAAAAAAATGAAAGAAATATCAAAAAGAAAAGAAAAAGAGAGAGAGAGAGAGAGAGAAACGTCCGATACGATTTTTCTGAATGGTAGTCAATTTTTTTCGATATATATTATTCCAATTTGATGCGAGAATCTTGTAATGTCTTTTTACATTTTATCCGCTACATATCTCACCTCTCGTTTTCGGAATATATGTATATAATACATAATTCGT
>NW_012085347.1:0-2143 GCF_000956235.1 Wasmannia auropunctata
AGCCATTCAACTTTGTCTGAAACATTTTTTCTATTTCTCGTAGTTTCAACGAGATTCGCAATAAAATAAAAATACCAATTTTTTTCCTAGGATTGTTTCACCTCTTAAAAGTGCGTAAGAGCACGAATATGCGGTAGCTTAATTCTTGGTTTTGTCTAGAGAACAACATATTAAAAGCTTATCGAAATTGGAGGGGGACATTTGGGCCCCTTTTTGTTAGAGAAAAGTAATATTCTTTAAAAAGAATGTCAATCTACCTAATGATATCTATATTATACATATGTAAATGTATGATTGTGCGCAATCATGATGCATTACATTAACGCAAATATGTGTAAATTATTTCATCATTATTTATGTATTATTTCTGAAGTATATTTTAAATTCAAACAACGTTTGTGCATCTTTTCGCGTCATTATCTTTAATGCCGCCCTAGGTTCAACAATATATCGTTCTATGCTTTACAATAATATACAGTTAAATAGAATAGACGTATATCACGTCTACATTTAAAATTATTTGTCTAAAAAGATATGCAATTAATGAAAACATTTTTATGCTTCGAACTATTATCTTACTACGAATAATTTCGTAATATAATAATTTATTGGACTATTCTTCAGGCAGTTCTTAAAGTTACTTTAGAACTAAAATGACCCGCTATTATATGATTCCATTTTTTGCTATATATTATTATATATCGCTATTATTATACATATATCACGTTTTATTAATGTTTTTCTTCTTTCTGTTTTTAGGTAAGTGCATATCTCTCGTTTGTTTCTTGGAAGCCTATTCCGCAAACTCCACACGCGACAATGTAAGTAATAGCAAACGCAATTCATGTAACATCATTATTGTCGAAGTTAACGAAGTCTTTCTGAACGTTTTAAGAGAATTAATACGTCTAATAGTATCTCACAATTAACTTCGTATTTGATGTATTTCTAATTAGCAATTTACTTTGTTGCAAAGTAATGAAAAATTATTATAATAGTTTCACTATGATATGATACTCATATCGTATTATAATAATTGTACTGTGAAATGATATTCATGCCGTGACTACAATTATTTCTAAGTTCGAAGTTCAGCGCACGTTATTTTAAAAACTAGCGCGATAATTATGTACGCTACAGAATCGATTTGGGCTTGCGAAATTACGGAAGTTATCGTTTCCACTTAATTGATAAATGTCACCAGTTAAACAAGAAATTTTGATGTATATGAAATTGTGACATTATCTTTTTTCTACAATGGGTTTGGGAGAAATTTATCATTATGTGTTCGTAGAACATTCACGTGAGTAATTCTATCTTTTTAAGTATATGTTAGTATAGTTTGTAGTATATAATGTAGAAAAATTTAATCCAAATTAAAAAAAAACTTTTATACTAGATTAATTGCAATTAGAATTTGAAATTATTGTAGAGTTTTTAAATAAAAATAAAATTTGTATTATATTTATGAAGATATTATCTAATAAATATATATATGTGTTTTTAAAAATAAAATTTGTATTATATTTATGGAAATATTATCTAATAAATATATATGTATAAACACTGAAAATTTTATTAATATTTTATAACACAGACAATGACATTTTTAAGAATTTCATTAATTTAAAAAATTCTGAAAGTTTAGAAAGAGAATCCTTGTAAAAAGTTTAGAAAGTCACCGTTTCTTATTTCTTTATCTATCGGAATAAAAAATAATGTATTCTGTAGAAGTATTTGTAAAATATAACAATTATTTAAATATGGCAAGTTTATTTACATTTGATAAAAATTTTTTATTCGCAAGAAAATACTATTTGCATGAATTCAACGCTACTAAAACAGCGACTGTTATAGTATACTTCAAAATACTATCTATTAAAATTTTATGAAAGATAGATCGTGCAAAAAATGATTATATATTATTTTAAAAATTATAATTTTGCAGACCCACTAACTCGCGAATGGCCACTTATTTCCTCGTCGTGGCCACTGATGCTAATAACTCTCGGATATATATATTTTGTTCTTTATGCTGGGCCTCACTACATGAAAAATCGACCGCCATATAAATTGAAAACCTTTATACTAATTTATAACGTAATTCAAATTTTGGCAAACTTATGGTTTGTAAAAGAACATA
>NW_012085348.1:0-337 GCF_000956235.1 Wasmannia auropunctata
TAACAATCGTTATACAAATTTACAAAATTAAGAATTATTTTTTCATCGTCATATTTTTATCACACATTTAATGTTTAACATAGAGACAATCATTCTACACTAATTTTTTTAATATATACTAATATTTTTAACACTGTCTATTATAACAAACTGTAATAGAAAAAATTGATTCGCAATTAATAATTACAATTAATACGTCATTTATCTAATCCAATCGTTATATATTTTTTATATGTATATTTTTTATATATTATTTGTAAATTTGTATAACAATCGTTATACAAATTTACAAAATTAGGAATTATTTTTTCATTGTCATATTTTTATCATATTTATT
>NW_012085349.1:0-623 GCF_000956235.1 Wasmannia auropunctata
ACACTGATTACTGGTAATGCAGCCGGTCAATTAGCACCACCTTTAATAATGTTTCGATATCAAAGAATTCCTGGTTATATCATTACTAAAATGCCACCAGGCTATAGTTATGGACGATCTGATAATGGTTGGATGAAAGGAGAAAATTTTTTTGAGTATATAGCAAACGTGTTTTATTGTGGGAGGATCGCGATGATGGTGATGATACTCAACTTAAATTGTTACAATACGTTTTTATTGCGAATATATAAAACGAAGAGAAAAGAACGTTAGTCACAATACAACGGAAGAAGAATAATAATTCAGGCGCACACGCAACGCGTAACGTAGAAACAGAAAATATAAGATGGGTAACTTAGGATATCTAAGAAAAAGATAAGTACCGCTAGAGGCGCTGACATTTACAGTATTATATATATTAAATTCCGACACACTCCCTTAATACTATAAATGGCAAAAAAAATAAACTTCAATAAATGATAACTTATTTAGATAGTCCCAAGCCATCTGTACAGTATTTATGTTTAGGACTAGGTAGCGACTTAGTACAAATATCCGCAATCATCGTCGTTGTCGGCATATATATTAGTTTGATATTACCATCGTCGATTATTTCTCTTACA
>NW_012085350.1:0-302 GCF_000956235.1 Wasmannia auropunctata
AAAATATATATTAAACTATTTAAAAAAATAGTATGTTATAAAAAAAGCATTATTAAAAATATTTTTAATTTCAAAATGTAACCACAAAAGATTATGAAATTCTTTTATAATATTAATAGAACCTTTTTAAAATATTTTTACAAACATTTCTCAATATATTTTGTACATACCTACTGTATGGGGAATATAATAATCCCATAAAAAATATTTTTAAAAAAAGAAAAAATATACGTCAAATACATAAAAAATGTCACTTACATTTTTTCTAAAACTAAGAACAGATCGGAAGAGCACACGTCTGA
>NW_012085351.1:0-1136 GCF_000956235.1 Wasmannia auropunctata
AATTTAATTTTAACTTTTTAATTACTTTTTATTATTAACTTAACTTTTAATTTAATTATGGACTAACTTGTATCTTAACTAATTGTAAGTTAAATTTTTAAACTGTTAACTTTAACTTAATTTATTTAAAAAAAAATTAACTTACCCAACCCTGCCAATTAGTGAAATTAGAAGAGAGATAAACAGCATATTCTTTATGAGAAACAATTTTGTACTAATTTTGCATACGTTAGTGCTATTCCACAAAAACGTGGGAATATTCGTAATTCAACTGAAGAAAAATAACATTTTACATGATTGTGTTGTGAAAGAACAGATCGTAATTAGTAAAATTATTCTTTTTTTATTTCTACTATAAAAAAGTTGCTTTTACATATAATTAGGTCTAGGTAAAAAAAAAAATTTAATTTCGGAAAACCTTGTACACAAATATAAACGATACAATTAAAGAAAGTTATTAACTAAAAGTAAGTAAATGCATGGGAAAAAATATTCTCTCTGCTGATAAGTTAAAGAATCTTATTTTAGATTTTTAAATATTATATGTATATATTAAATATTATTTTACATTTTTTAATATTATTAAATCGTATACGAGAGTGTTTAGAAAACACTCTTATCAACGTATATTTTCAATACATTGATGCAAACGCAAGCATGAGACATAACGTAAATTAGTAATAGCAAATGTTTCAATTGCATATTTTAATTAAGTCATTAGAGTGTAAAGTCCAGTCTACAATTGCGTAAGCATAGTTGCAAATAGTTTTAGTTGTAAGAATAATCAATCGAAGAACACAATCGAACATAAGAAGAATATTCGACTGTATTTGGTCAATTCTTACAACTACAATTACTTACAACTACGCTTACATAATTGTAGACCGGGCTTTATATTTAGAAATTATCAATCTGTTACGATTTTGTACTGATCATGATTGATTACGTAATAGGATTATGGGATTTATGACAAATATTTTAATCCGGCGGATGCTGTAAGATATGTTAATGAAAATTTCCATTAATTTATGCATAAGTATAACGTAATCTTTCTTTTTTTAGAAATATAGAATAGACTTAATAAATTATTATATTAGATTATAAGCATTAAAATCAACATTGAGTTTTGATATTCA
>NW_012085352.1:0-818 GCF_000956235.1 Wasmannia auropunctata
TTTTAAGAGGACAATTAACTTTTATTACTTTAGCCAAAGACAAATATCCCTCTATTTTTTTTAATTATCCTCGAGTCTTCGAAGTGAGAGATTGCATTTTTAGAAATATTTATTTATTTTAATAAAATTATATTCATGTTCTCAAATCTTCGAAGTGATTTTTACTTTTCTTTTCTTTTTTTCTGTTTTCTTTTTATATTTTTAATGTTTAGGTGGCATTTATAAATATGAATAGGAACATGCAAAAAGAACGAATATCTCGTGACTGCAATGTTAATAAAAATATTGAAAAATTGCATACCTGTCTTCAAGTTTACTAGAACAAATGAATATTTTTTAAATATGTGATCTTTCACTTCGAAGATTCGGGGACATGCATATAATTTTATTAGAACAAATAAATATTTCTAAAAATGTAATCTCTTATTTTGAAGATTCTTATATACATGTATACGAATCATGCTACATTTTATTATTTTTTAATATAACTTACATATTTCAATATACATATTTTTTTTGACATATTTAAAATTTATTGAGAAATTTGTTTGTCGTATATGTTGCGTCCGACACATATGCGTATGTTCTCATTTCTTTTTTTCTTTCCTTTTTTGTTTATTATCTCTCGTTTCGTTGATACGTTTCTCTTCCTTTTTCTTTTTATTCTTGTAGGTTATGTTCCTCTTTTTTTTCCTAAAAAAGAAATCTCTGACTTAGAAGTCTCGTGGGGGCACACATAATTTCGTAAAAAGCAAATACAACTTTCTAAAAAAAAACCCTACCAAAACTTAAAAAAAAAAAGAAAAAGATCACGCAAA
>NW_012085353.1:0-468 GCF_000956235.1 Wasmannia auropunctata
ACTTGGAGGTAAACATATTCATTCGAAAACAATTGTATTTGTTGGGTCTTCTCATTCAATTGTGTTAAATCGTATTTGTTTTTTTTTTATGACATCACAGCTGAATCAAAACTTTCAAAATGATTTTATTATTATAACAATGGAAAAAAGGCAATGGAAATCAGCGTGGTAAATAATACGCAGTTTAATATTACAACATAGAGATTACTCTCACATGTATTTCAGATGTTTCGGCAAATATCTGACAACTGAAATAGATGTGACAGTAAAACTCTTCGTTTTAATATTAAACTGCGTAATATTTACCACTGATTCCCATTACCTTTTCATTGTTATTTTAATTTCATATTACAAATTTTATATTACATATATTTCAGTTGATTTCAGCCGAAACTTCTGAAATACATGAGAGTAAAACTCTTTATTCAAAAGTTCATGTAGAGCAGACTCTATAGCAACTCTACAAAA
>NW_012085354.1:0-321 GCF_000956235.1 Wasmannia auropunctata
CGATTTTCGAGCGAAATTAATGTTGTGTAGATAATATATGTATATCGGTATGAAAACAACGCGACGATCGTTTACAACGACGTGATAAAATATTTAATGTTTAATACAGCACTTTTCTGCGGCACATACATATGAATATTTCGCGTATGAGAACGCGTAGTCTAGACCCCGGCTAATTGTCTAAATTTTAATTATAAACGCGTACGCGCGCGAACAACGATGTGTTAGTTTTTTTAATTGACAGTGCGAAACGTTTGAATACAGCGTAAGCGGAACACTTTTTGTAGCAATTATTCTCGTATGCCGTCTTCTGCTTGAGAA
>NW_012085355.1:0-956 GCF_000956235.1 Wasmannia auropunctata
TGTGCGAATCGACTGATAGTTTCAACGGGACTGACCCACAGTATGATATTTTAAACGTTCTGAAAGTCTTCAGCGCCGCCACACTGTTCAGTACATTATTACATTTTTACATCTGTTCAGTCGATAAGTACGCACGCTATTGTAAGGAGCTCGAGGATTTATCTCCAACAAAAATTATTGACTTTATATAAATCTATTAGAAAAATTTAATTTATTCGCAAATAAGAAAGATTGAAGCAAGAATTGCACGACTTTTCCGCTCGATACTGCCATATCTAGCAAGTCCGTGTGCGCAAATTTATATTTATATTATATTACTTTATAGCAATAAAAATTCTGCGCGAATATTTTCTTTTACTCTTATATTCTTTTCTTTTCTTTATATTCTTTTCTTTTACTCTCCAGAAAGTAAATTTTTTTAGAATTTGTTTTGAATTTTTACGTTGTAAATATAACGCTTTCAATTCTAGAACCTAAATAAATCATTAAATATTCCCTATTATCAAATATTATACAAATTATACAAATTGCGGAAAAAGAAATATAGAAAAAAGAATAAAAAAATAAACATGGGCGTATACATATGCCAAAAATGTATAGCAAATATAAGTACATAGACGTATCTCAAAAATTGTAAATCTGTGAAGACACATATAAAATTTTTGTTTCAGTATTAAGCATTCATTGTGAAAGACGAATATCCTTTCGTGATTGCGCAGCACGGGTCAGGTGATCAAAGAAAGGTAAAAAATCAACGTTAAAAAAATTTTTCATCTATCACAGCGCTTCACAATAACGTGTTTTAGAGTCTGGTTCAATCTCCACACTCGGTATACTTAATATTCAAAATTGATACGCGGGTATTTCGCATTAGAGAGCTTCTGACGAGCTCCACAGCTTTGTTCCCGATCAGATTTCATTAAACACTGATCGACAATGTAATGAACATAGGAGTA
>NW_012085356.1:0-322 GCF_000956235.1 Wasmannia auropunctata
AGGCGCTTACAGCTCGGCCAGCCTGACACATCTGTTCGTCCCGAACAGATTTTGCCGGTACCCATCGTGGATCAATTCAGATTTACATTATACACAATTTCCAGCTGCTCTTAATCGTTTATTTCCACTACAGTCATAGTTTATTCAATCCGCCACATAAATAATTAGCTTTTTAATTCGGTTTTCGCTTGCATTACATTGGAGCCTGTCTATTTAACTAATTTAGTAATCATTATAAAAGTTTAGTCACCACCTTAAAACTGCTCAATAATTATCAAAGTAAAGTCTTATATAATAAAATCGCATAAGATCGGAAGAGCAC
>NW_012085357.1:0-393 GCF_000956235.1 Wasmannia auropunctata
AAGCCGATGGCATAAAATTTTTTTTTCCGCATTTTTTTTTCCGCATTATGAAATAGTGCAATAAATGTCGGATTATGTAAACATCGAATCGCATAGTGGAACGCATGCGATAATTATGCGCGTGATTACGAAAGTAGAGTCAATATTATTTAGTTACATATAATAATAGGACTGTATATAGAAATATATGCGATATAACATATATGTATATACATGTATGTATACATTGTGTGTAATTTTATATGCATTTCTATTTATACTATGACGTAAATCTCTATACATTTTATCGCCAAATAGCGCGGTAAAAAATAAAACGTAATGGAACTATCTGACACACGTTTCAAAAGCGTATTTAGGTGAACGGACGTTGCATATGATTCGCATAGAATTTAA
>NW_012085358.1:0-1197 GCF_000956235.1 Wasmannia auropunctata
TATATATATATATATATATATACACTGAGAAAAAAATTGATTGTACGAACTAAATTTATATAGTTGTTTGATCCAATAGTTAATTCAACAGTTCTTTAGTTGCACAAAGAAAGACATAGTTCATTCAACTATTAAAATTTTTAAATTAAGAATTAACTCAATTAAGAATTAAACCAACTCAATTAAATTATTTTGTTCGAAATACTAGTAGTATTTATTTGTGTTTGCATGCTATTTAGTTATCCAAGTAATATATTTGTTTAAATTCCAAGTATCGAACTGACTAAACGATGCTGATGGAGATAATAAATAGTGTATATAATAAGGATAATAAATGTGTATTTTTAACGGTTGAGTTGAATACGATAAATTTTTGTTGAAACAAAATAGTTTAGTTCAAAAATAGTATTTTGTTTATAATAGTAACAAATTATTTTGTGTCTAGAGGTGTGCGAATCAAGTCTTTACATGGTCGAATCGAATCGAATCGAATTTTTATAACATGTTCAAAATCGAATCGAATCGAATCTGAAATTTTCACTTCGAATCGAATCTCTTTAATTTAAATACAAATCAAATCTGAATCAAATTTTTCCAGATTAACATTACATTAAGCGAGCGTTCAAAATCGAACCATTATTGATTCGAAATTCTCAAACTATTCGATTTTGAATCTTGCAGATTTGATTCTAATTCGAACTATTCGCACACCTCTATTTGTGTCATCGTAATAACGTTTAGTCGAACATATCGGACTAAATATTTTGGTAAAATGAAACAAATTTTGCGTTTTTCAACAAATTTTTTTTCTCAGTGTACGTTTCTCGAAAATTTTTTTATGCTGAACACGATGCCATTTGCAGAATTCGCCTAGCACGTCAGGATTTTAAGTAAATTAAAATGAAAGTTGCCCAAAATGGCGTTTTTAATCACTTTTATTCCATTTTATTCAAAATCTTGACATGCTAGGTGAATTCTTCAAACGGCATCGTGTTCAGCGCGAAAAAATCTTCGGAAAACCTATGATCGCACTTCGTCGAGAGAATTTTGCTGTAACACTCAGTGTAATTATTAAAATAATAATACGTGTAAAATGTGTATTTACCTACCTTTTAATTTTAAATATTTCTTATAAGAAGATAAATTTTAGACACTATAAATCAACTTAACTTGTCTCCATTGTTCGACTTGCTGGAG
>NW_012085359.1:0-339 GCF_000956235.1 Wasmannia auropunctata
GGAGCGGAGCTCAGTCGAGCGATGTGACTCGCTCGCTAAGCTGGCGAAAAAAGATCCTTCTCGTCCCCGGCCTTTTATACCCCCGGCGTCGGTAGGGTGTTATCGCTATTGGCCCCATTCCGCCGTGGCGACCGGGGCGCCAGGTCTTGGGTGCGCGTATACTGGGGTGGCAAGGGCGCGCGCGCACCGTTACGACCGCGCGCTCGCTGGTAACGATCGCTTACATAACGGTTTGAGAAGTGCGGGCGCAGTGCGCCTGTCATCACCCCGCAGGTGTTTGGTGGGGCGGCATCCGGCTGATCTTTTTGTCAGGCATCCGGCCGCGGCCGGGTAGCGCGA
>NW_012085360.1:0-1389 GCF_000956235.1 Wasmannia auropunctata
ATATATATATATATATATATGGGGCATTCTCTGTCAAGCGGGCCACTCCTTCTGTCCACTTCAATTTTTGAGATAAAATACTTTAAAAGGTCTTAAAATTTTCGTTGAAGTGTCTACTTTTTGATGCCGTATAGTCTTTTTAAAAATTCAAGATGGCGGATCCAGAATCGCGACTAGAATGGAGTCGTCAAAAAATTTTTGGAACAAACTTTAATTACTGAAGCACAGGGGGCTAGAAAATTTTTTTATTTCCGTAAATTAAAGTTTTGGGGGTCGCTGAATACGAATCCGCAGTCATAATTATACATATCTGAATGTTTATTATCGCAAACAATTTTATTAGTTTATAAGTTAATAAATAATTAATTAATAAGTTTATAAGTTTATAAATTAAAATAATATATAACATAAACTTCTATTTATTTTAATTTATTTTTTATTTATATATACTAATACTACAGATGTATACATATGTGCGTATATATATATATATACTGGCGCTTAAAATAGACCATTTGAATAATTTTTGAATGGTTTAAGATATTGGATTAAAATTTATCAGGGCACGAAATCTGTTATTTAACCTTAAAAATACTGACTTCAATCTTCCAAGGGGAGAGGGAAGAGAGGTTGAAAATTTTAAATGGCATGTGAAGTCGAGTAAGGGCTCGTTTGAAAGAACATTTCGAGACGAGAAAAACGCGATGTCGTTGAGATCGACAGTTTTTTTTCGCAGAGTTATGCTCATTTGAATATTAATGTTATTTAATGCTAGTGAGGGCCACGGCGAGGAAGATAAAACTTCGCGCATATTCCTGGATGGAAGTTGATGCATGTGGAAGCTGAGCGTGCATGTGTGTGAGGAACATGCGCGAAGCCTTAACTTCCTTACGTTTTCGCTGTGGGCCTCGCTTGCGCTAAATAACACCAAATAAGCATAACTCTGCAAAAAAATCGTAGATACCTCAACGATCTTAAGAGGATGCTGAAAGGTCGGGAATTACCGACATTTGCATTCTAATGGATAACACCGAAACGATTGAACGGATTTAAAAACACTTTTACAGGATTGAAATAGACATAAAATATTATCGCGCTAGGTATATATGAATAGTAAAACGAAAAAATATTCAAAATTACTTTTTTTGAGGCACATAACCTATCACCTGACGTAAACATTTTATTGATACAAAAGTTCTGCAGCTCATATGCACAAAAAATGTACCTAGCGCGCATCGGATTACTTGCACGAATAATACAAAACCTTTTGAGCTACGATTGGAAGCATAGAAAAAAAGTTGTTCATTAGAATGCAATTTGTGGTAATTCGTACTCTCGGCTAAAGTAAAGACAGCAAAAATTGCGTCTGGTAGTAAGTGCCGGATTTTA
>NW_012085361.1:0-2324 GCF_000956235.1 Wasmannia auropunctata
TAAAGTTAGTTAACATCGAAGTATAAAGAAGGATACCATTTAAGCTTTATCTTTTAAAAAAATTATATTTAATTTGGATACAAGTTTTTTTTCAAGGAGCGCGATTACACTTGACACCCTTTTTTTACTTTTTTTTTAAAAAGTCAATTTTGTAATTTTACAAATTTTGTTATCCATTTTAACCTCAACATGGCAACTAATGCTATCAATTTATCAAAACGTTTACTTTGTGGAAAAGTTAGGCAGGTTATATGCTCGAAATGAAGGCAGAGCCAGATGTACATACAATGAAGAAATGAATATATGTGAGTCGTTAGAATTAAGTATAGAAGCCTAAATAAAGATATATTAGTAACCGACAAATTTGTGTATACGTATGCATGAAATATTTTGATGTGGTAATAAACATGACACATCACTGCACCCTACTACATCAATATCGCACGCATACATACTCACAAATTGTCGATAAAACAGCGAATTTTTGGAGTTTGATCTAGGGTTTAGGATCCTCTATAGTTATCGCCTTTTCTGTTAAACACAGTCATCTTTTCGCAAAATTATCTGCTACACGCTATTAATAATATAGTATTTATTAATATTATATCTTTTATTATATTATTTTTTTTATTTTAGTATAGTATTATATTTTATACATTTTTCTAGTATTATATTTGTATAATATTATTTCCTTTGTTTACATTTTATACACATTTATATGTAAATTTTGTGACATATAATATTACCAATTAATATGCATTTTTTTTTAAATCATAATAATTATAATAATGTAATTAACTTGCAAGGTATACTTTGACTATACAACGATTCATTAGTTGGTATTACGGAGAGCCTTGAATTGAAGGAACGTTAGCTAATAAAGATATGAAAATTGTAGAATGCATTTAACGATACAATCAAAATTATGCAAGCTCAATAATGAGCAAATCGATAATGAGTCTAAAATCCCGGATCCGTGGTGCCCGGATCGCGAGTTATTTCTAAAGGATTTCGTCGCGGCGTGTCCACTTGAGAAAGATGGACAACGACCCTATGTCATGATTGACAAGTCGCCATACAAGCCGAGAGGTACAAATAACGCGGACATGGCAGGCATACAATGCAGTAATGTAAGTTTAGTTTTGCTTTGTTCGCAAAAGATTGGAATGCGTAACGCGACCGATGAAGACGTCGATGTCTTTTGTCATATGTGGAGATGTTGTGGATATTATCTCGGGATGGAGGATGAGTATATATTCTCATAGAATTAATAAAAATTATAGATGTAACGTTTAAGAATGTTCTTTTTGAAAATTTTATATTCGTATAATTTCTTCAGGCACAACTTTTGCCGCGGCAGTCTCGAAGAAATAAAGCAGCGCACTCGGGATCTTTATCAATATTGGATACTGCCTAATTTTAAGGAAGTTACACCCGAATGGGAACACATGACAAGATGTATCATCAAACCAATAAATTGTTATGGACGCATTAAATGTAAGCATGCCGTATTTGTACGCGTCAATGAGTTATGCGCGGAATGGATTATTTATAAAAGCTGGAGGGGGGCATGTATATAAAATATACAGCTAACTATTATAAATACTTAATTGTCTCAGAATGCAGTTCTAGATTTTCAAATATTAAATATTAATTCTGACCGACAATTATGTACCTATTATTATAATGTACATACATCTATACAGGGTGTCTACTTCTATCGCATTTCCTTTTAAGAATTTGTTCCTGAGATAATATTAAGTCGAAAATTCTAATAAAAAATGTCTAATTCTAATAAAAAATCAAAGATGTCGAGACTATAATACTTTTCAAATTATAAACAATTTAATTTAATCAATATTAGCGGCTGAAATTCGCGCGCTTAGGCACGGCACGTTTAATAATGACCCCTTTTTTAAAATATCAATACACGAAACTAACTTCGTGACTAAATAACTTAATGACTAACTGACTTAATAAATAATACTTAAACTTTATATAAAAGTATACTATAACGTAGTTCTAAATAATTAAAAGATTTACGATAGTTTGCCTACATTGCACATGCCTACACCGCTATCGGGGTGTGAATAAATAAAGAATTTCAATTTAAATCATAAAATAAAATTACAACGGTTCTAACGCCGCGGTAGGAAACATAATATAAATAAGTCAATTTTTTATCATGTATTGCGCGTAACTAGGGTAAGTGTCCCTATTAGTGTGCCTGTCCCTATTAGTGTGCTTTTATATTTAAATAAGTCATAAAAATAAACTGATATAAATAAATGAACAAAGTATTTTTTTAAATTAAGTTTAAGTAT
>NW_012085362.1:0-676 GCF_000956235.1 Wasmannia auropunctata
ATAAAATGTTTACGTTGACGTCAGTATATGTATACTATATACGACTTGTTTAGTGATAGCCTCTTATTAAAATATGTAATATTAGAGTAGGATAACTGTCCCAATTACCTACTGCCGCTTGTTTTAATTGTGATATTAGAATAAAAAATATAAGAACGTTATGTATTAAAAATATTTTAGTGTTAAATTAAGACTGTCATATAAGCATAAGCACAACTATATAAAATATTTGATAAGTTTTATAATTATAAAATAATTAATGAATTAAGGAATCGCATGTACCTAGAATTCATTCTCTTCTCAATTGTTGTGATTAAACTACATGTTTTGAAAGTGCAAGCCAACGTGGTATTTTCGCTTTTTTATATGTCAAAGCAATTATATAATAATGCTTAAATGACATTTTAATCAAATAAACATAAAAAAGTGATGGGTTACTTTTTTAATTTAATTTATTGAAATGGCAGCATTAGAGAGACAATCATTTAAGGTTTGCCTATATTACTGCCGGTAATAAGTGAGTTTTGTTATGCGCAAATATACCTGTGTACATGCCAATTACTGCAAATTTTGAAGAAGCGGTAGATATTCTTAATGTATTATAGGTATTGAGACGTGTACACACACACACACACACACACACACACACACACACACACACACACACACACACACG
>NW_012085363.1:0-1044 GCF_000956235.1 Wasmannia auropunctata
CGGGTCACTAGAAAGATCACACATGGTCCTCATAGAATATCTAAAATGTTTCGTACAAAAGGAAGAAGAATGGGACGAATTTATCGAAAGGGCGAGCTTCTCCTACAATACGTCGGTTCATGAAGGCACAGGATTCACCCCTCATGAGCTGATCTACGGCATAACTGCACGAATACCCTCCAATTTTAATTCTGAGTCCGATCCAGAAACCTATTCTCACCATTTGACGAATTTGTTTAGTAAAATCCGAAACCTCCAAAATACCGCGAAAAGCAATATAGACAAGGCCAAACGTAAATCTAAGGAATATTACGATAAACGTGTCAATCAAATCACATTAAACCCTGGTGACGATGTTCTCCTCATTAACGACCTTAGAGTCGGTAAGTTTTCCACGGAGTACCTCGGACCGTGCCGGGTAGTTGAGGTGATGGACCATGAGAACGTTAGAATCGAATTTAATGGTACTACTCGGGTAGTACACGCTAATAAACTAAAGAAGGCTTATAGACGCGAATCAGGATGATTTAATCCTTGTGTTACAGATGGGTATTAGCTCCTTTTCAATAATCATCCTGATTCGCTTGGCAAATGCACTTATGGGATATGACTGCAATGACCCCCATCCAAATGGGACACTAGTCTCACTCCTTGGGATAGACGAATGTAATTCGCCTGAGGGAGAAATCGTACTCCATAACGTGCAGTTGGAATTACTCCAGCTGCCAGAGAGCACCAATATCAGTATTCTTGCTTGTAGAGTAGAACTAGAAGGTGTTATCTACGACAATGGAACCCCTAATCTTGCTATAAAAACTAACCGACTTTACCTTCCAATTGATCTAATCGATTGTGTTCTCATGCACAACTCCAAGAAATTTCAACTCAAAAACACTACCTTCAATAACTTAAAATTGAACACTATCAATAGCAGATTATTACCGATTAATAAACCCGAGTCTCCATTGTCGAAGAGCAACCCAAATCTTAGCGTTAAAAACTATGTACATATATCGTTTAAGCAATATAATGTTAAGGTAAATA
>NW_012085364.1:0-1031 GCF_000956235.1 Wasmannia auropunctata
CCTAAGTGACTGGAGTTCAGACGTGTGCTCTTCCGATCTAATTTGTCCGTCTGAGAATGCAATAAAAAACTACAAAAATTGACAAAAGTGTTCCAATTCTAGCATTTTTATGTAGATTTTTGTAGTATTTTTTAAAATCGTGTAAAATTTCATAGATTTTCTCAGTTATTTTATGTAGTTTTTCATAGAATATTTTAAATTTTTTTAAAAATTTGTAGAAATTTTTCCGCCAGGGAATTTTTCGCAAAAAAACCAATTTTTCGGAAAGAAATCAAAATTTTTCTGATTTTTTTCCAGCAATTTGAAAAAAGCAGTGTTTTTAAAACTATAATACAAATTTATATTCTCTGGTCGCGGTGTCTCGACGCGTTGACAAGAGTTACTCTCCTTTTGGTTTTTGGTTAGCCTGTATTCACTTTACCAGGGATGGCAAGAGCCAAACTACCGTTTGGAAAGGGTATTAGAATCAAATTAATTAAATGAAATAAACCCAGGCAGAAACGCGAGATCAAATAGACGTCTACGTCTAAAATAAATAAATAAAATAATAAATTAGACGTCTACGTCTAGAAATATTAAATTTAGACGTCTAAAACAATAAATTATTAAATGATAAGACAATTTTTAATAAAACATATCTCTGGCGTTTTGGTTATGTGAGGCTTCAATCCTAAACGGCCATAATAAATAAACGTGGTTGAAAGTCATCTTTTCAATCTTACTTATACAGATCTTTAAGTAAACGCACATCTGATCTGGAGATCCTAAGCACACTTTATTAGATTATGTTATTCATTTACATTTTATTTTCTTATAATTTAAAATTATTTACATTTTTTACATTATTTTTTATTTTTTTTATATTTATTTATGTTTTTTACTATTAATTATAAATAAAAATAAAAAATTTAAGAAATAATTAATAGATTTAATTAATAAAAAATAATTTATAAAAGTAATTCAATTTACGTTGATTATACCTTATACAGACAATAAAAAGCATCATACATCGATACTTCCAAGTAGTATAA
>NW_012085365.1:0-349 GCF_000956235.1 Wasmannia auropunctata
TATAGAAAGATTATAAGGTACACAAGAACAGGAAAGGAGTATAAGTAAGGCTTTAAAAATTGATTTCTTAAGAGGGTCTTTAAGATTCTTAACATTCTTAAAGTTTGGAATGTTAACAACTTGCCCGCTATACGAGCGTATGGATCGTATTGACCGCCCGCGGTTATTGAATAATGAGAATGCAAGTAGAAATTGCGCTTTTTGAAAGTTGCGAGATTATATAGGAGATATAAGGACAGATGAGAAGTATAGCTTTAAGGCTTTAAAGATTGGTTTTCTTAAGAGATTCTTAAAGTTTAGAGTGTTATAACTCACCCGTTATATGATCGTATGCCGTCTTCTGCTTGAA
>NW_012085366.1:0-367 GCF_000956235.1 Wasmannia auropunctata
CTGCCTTGCCAGCCCGCTCAGAGATGTGTATAAGAGACAGGTATAATTGTGGTCAATGAATAATACTTTGACGCATAGTTTCGTAATGTGTGCTATTAATGACGCATCCGGAAATCGTTAATAATTGCTGTCATGAAATCATGATATATATAGATCACCTCTATAGCATTTCTAGAACAACTAAGTACCTATGCTATTTAGTCTATTTTTAAATATTGCTATTTTTTGTCTTTATTTGCTAAAAGAATTCAATACAGTAGCAAGGCGAGTGAACTTTATGCAGTAACGCATTGTTTTTAATTATCATAAAACATAATATTATATATGAATATTATAAATAAATATAGTCAGGATAAGAGGCCAAAGA
>NW_012085367.1:0-420 GCF_000956235.1 Wasmannia auropunctata
CCAGGCGTTTTCGAGAAAAACAATTTTTTAAATTTTACTTGCCCCTTCCATAACTCCTCAAAAAATGCAATTTCAAGATAATATTTGGGGAAGTTTTACATCTCAGAGATGCCAACTAATGACACTAATTTGCGCTCGATTGGTGCGTGGACAGATTTTACCTCCTTATTCCGCTATGCCTTTTGCGAACATGATAGGCAATCAGTTGGAATTACAAAATTACGCGTTATTGATAAACAAACCGCTATTTTTAGCGATGCTTTCTCTCTTATGCTTTTGGCATTTGGAAACAGAGCGATTACATACGCAATCAGAAATAGTATTAAAGAATAAAATTGCAATTATAAACAAGCGTAGAAAACACAGCTAGATAGAACGGCGAATTTGCGAAAAACAAGAGATTGTCGAATTTTCCATAAT
>NW_012085368.1:0-578 GCF_000956235.1 Wasmannia auropunctata
GGGTCCTTGTATCCGCGTGGCATTAATTTCCGACTTTTGAGAGGTGCTACTGGTTTCCTTAGCGAGACGTTTTGCACGTGGCGTATTAGGTGCTCTGATGCCTACGGACGGAGTCCTGGACAATGGCGTTCGCCGAGGGGACGGCGTGCTCGATATCCGAAGTTTCTGAGTCGCTAATCTTCTTGCCGCGGGAGACATAGTGCTTAGACGATCTATAGTTGATCTCGGTGACGGACTAAAGAAAATTTACAATTGCTTGTAAATTTTTACACATTTACATTTGATTATTATGCATTGACACTTGAAAATACTTGTACAAGTATCACACTTACGTGGCTAATGATTTTCTGGCTGCTTCTAAGGCTTTATTTTTTCGGTCCCTGTGTCTCTCGCCAGCCTTCTCAGCCAACTGCAACGCCAGTTGCTCTCTTTTCGGCGGTTCCGCTATTCTGAACGACGGTCCCTGACTCGTCTTCAACAACGGAGTGTCACCACCATCCAATCGAAAGGGCGTCCCCTCGATCTGACCCCATGTCATCAACGGACTTTCGCACTCTCCCGGTCTCGGACTTGGCGTC
>NW_012085369.1:0-1481 GCF_000956235.1 Wasmannia auropunctata
CTGACAAATCTGCATTACATGATATGCAATTCTTATTTAAATATACTTAAATAAAGATTATATAAATCAAGAAATAATATAGAAAACTTATCTTACGTCTTTGCGTTCCTCGGCAAAAAAATTAAGATTTGTTAATTTATGAATAGAGTCTTTGGTCTTTTGCGCCTAAAATGATTAATTATATTATCTTACTTTTATATATATTTTGAATTGTATAGAGAATTTTCTTTTAAAATTTACCCTGAAAATCATGTTAATCGTGGGACAATATAGTATTTTGACAAATTTTATTATGCACTATACAATAAATTTGTTGTAGTATATATTCAAAAAAATAATAAAAATCACATAAAATTCATCGAAATACTGTGTTGTCCTACGATTAACATGATTTTCAGGGTAAATTTTAAAATAAAATTCTCTCCGTGGAAGTTTTTGTTTCTACATAGAAAAGATGTAAGCTGATGCTAATGTTATCCTCAAATCCAGTACATCGAAAGTTTCGATGTACGTTTGATGCGTTTCGAGTGGTATCAAGTAAAGTATCTCATCAATCTGAAGCCAACAAAAAAAATCCTGTTTGATCAACTCACCATTTCAGAGAAAACGGCTTCTAAATCAAACTCTTAAAAGTCTTAAAACCGACAGACACCACTTTTGTTTATATGTAAATACCTTTTAAGACTGTGTTTAAGATCGTGTCATAACGTGCCCCAAAAACTCATTTTAACAAAATGTGTTTAAATTGGGATCGTCAAGAGTTTCGGACTTAACTAGGACCTCTCTAGAGATCTAGCATCAAAAAGTGAACAATTAATTCGTTTATTGAGTCCAATGTGAACATTATTTATTCTCGAATCAAGAAATAATAAAAGACATTACAAGAACACTCGAGAAACCAAAAACATATTTATTCGATACAAATTTTGGAAATAAGATGGATACAGGCAAATGATTTAGGGAACAGGCTTGCGCTATCTATTTTAAGATTTTTAAGAGCAGTTTTCTTTGGAACGATGAGTCGCTCCCAGCTGGAATATTTTTGTAGGCTTTAGAAGAGACCATTTATTTGATACCACTTTCAAACCTCATTTCAACGTATCAGATTTGAAGATAATGATCAATACTATCTTGGCATTAGTTTTTTTGAAATTTTTTATGATTGAAATGTGTTTATCTTTTCCTATTAATGTTTATTTTATTATTTAATTATTAATCTTCCAGAGAGTGTTACGTCATTTATAACACAACTTTCTTAATTATAAGAATATTTTTTTACAATCTAGAATTACTACTGAAAATATTTACCTTAGTACTAACACTTTCGCATATATAATTCAATAATATGAGTTTACTTAAGAATACGATAAACCAAACGTTGTGGGAAATCGCTAATTTTATTGCTGTATTAATTTCGTATATTTGTTTTACTGAATATATTATTATGTGTAATTGGAAATAAAACATTGCAATTAAAATAA
>NW_012085370.1:0-486 GCF_000956235.1 Wasmannia auropunctata
CGTGTGCTCTTCCGAACTCATAGTATAAATTATTTCAAATTGTATCTATTTGCAAGTATATAAATATAATAATTTTGCATAAAAAATTAGATCCCAGTGTCACGCACTGGGATGACAAGAAGAGGGCACTGGGATGACAAAAAAAGGAGGCTACTTGGATGACAGGCTAGCCTGACAACCGTCATCCCGCTGCTTGTTAGCGGGATCTAGAGATACCGCGGCGGTACGACGTAGGACTGCTGTAATTCCAGCGCGTGGCACACATCTGTACGAACATTGTTATAATAAGAGTTCAAGAAAGATGTCATGAAAATAGCTGGCACTGGAATCTTGTTCCAATGTTAAACGACACAAAGTTGAAAAAGTAGAGCAAGAATTACTTACAATTCAATAATTCTCCAAAATCAATTATGTTTGAAAAGTAATCACTATCTATAACGTCATCACTCACACCATTAACGTGAATAAGGACTGGACGACATGAAA
>NW_012085371.1:0-455 GCF_000956235.1 Wasmannia auropunctata
TGTTCACGCACACTACTACGCCCGCGGCTCACTGATGTGCGCTCGTCTAAAGAACGACGCCGATTGGATTAGTTTAACTCGGGGAATAACTGCATAATTAAGAATTGTACAAAAAAAGGCTCAAGACTTTTTGACTCAATTTTTTATCAAGAATATAATTGGTGGTCGTTATTTAAGTTACACCCTGTATAAAGGGTGTAGCTTAAATAATTCGAGAGCGCCTTCTGTAGTCACGGTTGGATTTCGGTGCCTAACGACTAAACGGCTGAACAGTTAAGAAATTCATATAGAATTAATAAAATTCGTTAGACACCGAAATCCAGTCGTGACTGCAGAAGGCGTTCTCGAATTTAGTTGTGTGATTCACATACACGGTCTAGTTCAAATTATAATTATTGTTTAATACACGTGCCTTTTAGTATATCGCATTTAATATATATATATATATATATATA
>NW_012085372.1:0-813 GCF_000956235.1 Wasmannia auropunctata
GAAGATGGCTTGATAGAAGCCGAAACGTTCGCGAAGGATTTAATGTAAAGAATATTGAAATAAACCAAGAATATATACGCACCAAGAACTGCGTGGGACTCTTAACTGCTTTTGTCATCTGTTTAATATAATTTTTTAACCGTTAACGAACAACGAGCAATAACTACATATAAATTCTCTTGAAGGTCACTTAGGGTCATGACTTTGACAACATACATCAAGGTCAAAGTTATTAGAGGTTCTTCCTTTAAAGTGAATAATTTTTGTAAATTTTTGTAATTTTTTGTTAATAACTTTTTAACAAATCTACTACAATCCTTTGAAAGTCACTCGAAGTCATAACCTTCACAACATATATCAAAGACAAGATAATCGGAGATGGCTTTATTTTCCTATATACTTAACTGTGATTAATAAGAATTTCATGCATATATACTAATTTATCACATTGCTATCAAATTTATAATTGCCAATAAGTTTTATCTTAAAATATTAACTTTTTTAATTTTAATTAAACATTTAAATTAATAAAACATGTTGGATGTTACACACATAAAAATAAATACGTATTTATTGCGCATACGCATTGTAATATTACTTAGAGATACTCGCCTATTTGCGCTTTTCCAGTTACGAGAGCTGTTATATTTCCAATTGGTACAACGGGTTTGACGTAAAAGACACCCTTTTTGCGCCAGAAATTAAATATTACAAACTTATAATAAATATATACAATGCTTAGAACAACGACAAAAGCCCCGATTAATTCCGCAAGTACCATTGCAAATCTGAAATACAGAGCAACAAACAATT
>NW_012085374.1:0-438 GCF_000956235.1 Wasmannia auropunctata
CTGTAATTATTGCATGGTCGAAAGTGCTTTACGGAAGTTGGCGCTCATGCGTACAATGTGAGAATGCTTAACATGTATATTGATGCACAGATATAAGTAAATGTATGTATACCCGTCGAGATCCATATGTAAATAGTGTAAATACACACGAGCGCGAACTCTCTCTCTCTCTCTCTCTCTCTCTCTCAAACAAGTGTAACAAATAAACACGAACTGTGCGCAATGTAGTACAATGCACGGTGTGTACACACGCACAGCTTTTCGGTATAGAGCTTTTTGACGATGAACGGTTGTTATCAACGTTATTACTCAGGACTCCCCCGACGTTATCAACGGTCAAACTCCATTAAGCCATCCGCTCGTTCGTCCGATATCTGGCGTATACATTCAGGGAAATGTGCGTGTAACGGGGAGATCCCCCCCCCCACACACACACAC
>NW_012085375.1:0-391 GCF_000956235.1 Wasmannia auropunctata
AGACGTGTAAATTTATAATTCGCGCGTTTACATTTTATCTCAATTTCAATCCTGTAAAAGCGTTTTCAAATCCGTTCAGTCGTTTCGGAGTTATTACTTAGAATGCAAATGTCGGTATTCAGCATCCTCTTAAACTCGCCAACAAAAATCCGATTACGAGAATTTCATACACGTGAAAAGATGAATATAAAACGAAAATTGGCTGTCAGTGATTATACTAAGAAAAAAACTTCAACGACAACTGAATTCTTTGAAGGATCTTTTAAAAGAATTACGAAAAAAGGATCTTATAACAGTAGAGGATAGCGATATATTACAACATATAGATGCAAGTATGCAAGAACTAATAACACGAGACATAAGAAAACAAAAAAATTTGCGCGTTAATAGA
>NW_012085376.1:0-411 GCF_000956235.1 Wasmannia auropunctata
AAAGCGACGGGTTACCCGTTTCGTGGAATTGAATTTCTTATCTCCGAAATCGTGAATTTAATTCAGTGGCCTTTGAAATCTTCCTGTTTCCCTCTTGTTATCAGCATACCTTGCCCGCATTACTTTGCATTCCCCGCAAAGCGATTAGATTAGTAATCTCTTCAATTCTTTCGGGGCGATAAAATATAATATATAACTACGTCAGAATTTCTCTTGACATTTAATTGACGTTAATGCTAACAATCTGCCTATTTACACGATATTTGCATTGCACACGATATAAATGAAAAATGAATACGAGACACGCGAAAATGTTTGCTTTTTATTTTGGTTTCAAACATCGTCAAAGGGGATCGTAAAAATTTCCGCGAGGTTGCGCGACGCTGTTTTAATATCTGTCTCTTATACACA
>NW_012085377.1:0-579 GCF_000956235.1 Wasmannia auropunctata
CTTTTATACATAGAATATAATAAAATTATTTATTTGAATAAAGAAAATACATAGCTGGTTTTTAAAAAAGTTTTATATTGCAAATTGCGTAATTTGATGAAACATTTTTCGCAATAATGTGTCATGTATGTACAACATATCCAAATGTTTCTATTAAAATGGCACACCCTGTAGACGTAAAAGTCTGCGGCTTGTAAGCTAATATTGCGCGGTCTTCGGACATTTTTTTTTGTTATGTTACCCATGCGGCACATGTATATATTTATGTAAAATATGTTTATGACAACAATACGTTATTTAGGAAAAGATAATTATGGCTATAAATGTAACATATAACTTCACAAAACATATTCGTTTATAAGTACATCGTCTATCAGTGAGAAACATTAGCGTTTTTTTATCTCGCCGCATATATATACTGTGTATAATATTTTTTTTTATACATTCTTTTTAAAAAGAAGTTATACCTTTAGAATGAGCATTATACATATTTCTTCATAATGAAAAATGTAAAAAACACGTATTATCGTACATAAAATAATTAATTTCTTTATTGTTGCTATTATTGCTGTTCTTATA
>NW_012085378.1:0-459 GCF_000956235.1 Wasmannia auropunctata
ACATTCAGAGGCGAGAAAATCGCGGGAAAAGAACGACCGAGATAACGTCACCCTTATATACGCGGTTTGTGCGGCAAACTGAAAATGATCTCGTAACGCGATCAGCGCGGCACATTTCTTTCCGCTGCACAGAATCACACACACACAGTGCGAGGAGGGGGGAAGCAAATGCGGTCAAAGAGGATTAATTGTCATAAAGATTTTTCGTGTATTTTTCCGCTTTCATTATTCGCTTCGCTGCTCCGCGGCGAGTCCTTCGTTCTTTTTGTGGCTATACTACATGATTCTCCGCTTCCTCAGGTGACATCAGACTGTTTTGCGTAGCGAATGACATTATCGCAGGAAGCATAATTTTGTGCTAAAAGTGCCTTTCAAGTTTGACAGGCTATCAATCAACATTCTTCTTGCTTCGTTCCTCTGTATTCTCTAACAATTGACCCTGTCTCTTATACACATCTC
>NW_012085379.1:0-958 GCF_000956235.1 Wasmannia auropunctata
AACAATGTGATTGTGATGATTAGATAGAGAATTGACTGAATAAGTCGGATAATAAATTGGAAATATGAACTTACAATAAAATAGTCAAGAAGATTAAACGTCCGAAGTAAATGATTATAAGTATAACGTATCCGAAGATGTGTCTTGTCATAACGTTACAGACAAAGTGAGGGAAACCGCGTGTGGTAATAATAATATAGGTGTCTTTTGTTGTATTATAGAGCGCCATATACAAAGAGACGGACTTGTGCGAATTACAGTTTTAAAAGCGCGTTAATGATATCAGAATAGCATGGATCAAGAAGCTCGGTGTAGGTTTAGACCATTGGATTGTTTTTTAATAATTTAACTTCTTTAAATTTTATCTTCTTAGATATTACAATGATTAAGAAGAACAATCATATATAATCTTCGACTTATACCGAAAACCGATATTCTCAAAAATATCTTTCTTAATTTCCTTTCTAACCATCCTAAAACTTACAAAAGAAGCATGATTACAGGTTTGGTCGACAAAATACTGATTCTCTCTCTTCCGATCTTCCATCAAAAAAATTTTGAATTCATCATAAAGATCTTATTAAACAATAGCTATCCGATAGATTTTATTTTTTCATCTATTACTGCTAGACTTAAGTAAAGGTTTCACATTTTCAATACTACTACAAAAAAAAATTTCCTAAACCTCAGTTTTCCAATCGAAAAAAATTTTTTACAATACACCCTACGTTAATAATATTGAGGATAAGTGTGTTACGTCCGGTGGACTCCACGATTTCTCCGTTTGCGAACGTTCGCTTAGATAAAGGATTTAGAATAAGATAAAGCTTATTGGTCATCAATTGGTGGACAAACATCGACCCAAGAGATCGACCGTTGTCTGTCTCCTTGAGAAGATTTATTTCGAGAAAACATTTTACAAAGATTTATTTCAAATTATCAGAACAAACAAAAGAAA
>NW_012085380.1:0-1001 GCF_000956235.1 Wasmannia auropunctata
CAAAAAAATTACTTTTTATTTATAGAATATAAATTTTACATATTTATATTATGCAATGAGGGACAAAAGTTCTGGAACGATCAATTATTTCAGAAAGTATTGGTTTTATGGAAAAATGTTTTAAACAAAAATTATATTTAAGAAACCCTTTTATCTGATAATATTAATTTGAGCTTTGTTTGGCCTTGAAAAGCGCGGTTAAGATCATAAAAATCTTAAGGGAGTATACTTAGTTAGAATTTTGAAAAAGCCGATTTTTCGAAAATCACATTTCTTTAAAGTATATAATCTTAGAAATATTCTTTCAAACTTTTAAGTTGATCCACTGTATTTTCATGGAGATACACAACCTCCTTGATCGACTTGAGTATATATCTGTCGAAATCAAACGGTAAAGATAGTTTTAGTGCATCTGCAAAAAACTTAAAAATATATCGACAACAAATTAACGTTTTAGAAGCAACAACTTTAGCAGAGAGTGTATAAGATGGCTTTGGAATAGGTGATTTGTGTGTAAATTGAAATTGAAATTTAAATTTTAATTGAAGTATAAACTGCACTTGAAATTTTTAACGCATTTTTCTCAAAACTAGGTTTTCAAAATCGGTGACCACGATAGCTCGAAAACCACTGTATCGATCAATTTGAAATTTTACATACTTTTTTTAGATATGTAAATCTAATTTTTAATCGAAGGATTTTTTTTCATATGCATACTTTTTTTTAAGGTAGTACATTCGCAAATTCAAAATATTGAGAATTTCTTGAAATTGAAACTATATGTTGTACTAGAAGTCGTTGACACGCTTGTGCAATTAGAATGAGATTGACCATCTCAATACTGAGATATAAGCAATTAAAAATTGCATTTTTTATACGTGTCGCCTATACAAAGTTGATAAAACTGTTGCGTTTATTTTTGTAGGGCCTAAACTAGCATTGAGATTTTAATAAAAAACGAGTATGTAATGAAGGGATATGAAACGGATATTATGAAAAAA
>NW_012085381.1:0-487 GCF_000956235.1 Wasmannia auropunctata
CGGTGACAGCAAAGCCATTTGTTTCAAGCAGAAGACTGCATACGACACAATGATGTTTATCCATATATTCTGGATCATGCATCTACAAGCAATTCACGAAGCAATTATTATATATGATCACCAATGCGTTTCTAAACGTTTAACACACAATACACACATACCTTTCTATGTTTATCATACAACTTTTTGTCAACGAATTGTTTGGAACAGGCCACACATTTATACACAGTCACAGTCGGGTCAGTCAACATCTCCCCTTTATGCTTCTGAAAGTACATAAGGACATCATATAATACATATAATTCTTTTATATATAATTTATAGTGATTTATAAGATTACCCTTAAGTGGCTTGTCAACTTGGAACGTGTCGTTAATATTTTGTTGCAATATTTGCAACACTTATCAGCCATTCTGGGGCACTTATTCTCATTGTGATACTCCCAAGTCGAGCTACGTGCAAAGAATCTGTCGCACTTCGTACACGC
>NW_012085382.1:0-493 GCF_000956235.1 Wasmannia auropunctata
TCAAGCAGAAGACGGCATACGATAAAAAGTATAAATTTGTGTATAATCATAGTTGTTTAAATCGTATAATCTTCTTATGTGCGATGTATTTAATGTCCTCTTGCAAAGTTCTTAATAAATAATCGCATAATTTAGAATGTAGATCAATGGTATAACAATTAATTAACTACACCTTGTTAATTAAGATAAAAATGTTTAACGTTATAATTAATGTATACAATATAAAATATTTATAGCAATTATAACATTTTTCCTATATTAAATCAGCAATAACATTCTTTATCTTACCTATTCTACTGTAATTATCTATTAAGAAATAAAATTTATTATTACATAATTTTGCATTGCAATCTCGATTATATAAGTTATGACTATTATTAGTGTTATATTAAAACTTATCACATTTCTTGTGTGTTGATGCAAATAAAAATACTGCTTTTCTGATAGTGAATGCCATAGAAATTTCTATCATGACCTCGGGACACTTGTCAAA
>NW_012085383.1:0-607 GCF_000956235.1 Wasmannia auropunctata
ATAGTGTGAATAAGGTTTTCACGCTGGAATTAATTCTTTTATTACAATAATAAAGATTAATTCCAGCATAAAACTTTATCGATGTATTCACAATATAAAAAGTTAACACATAAATTAAAGGATAAATATTATTTATGAGTAATTTTCCAATATCTTGATTTTTATTTGCTCAATTTATACGCAATAGCAAAGATTAACTAAGAGTTTAACATGAGAGATTAACATGAAAAATTTGTTCTATATTTAAACATGTGTTATATATAAAATATTGAAGTATATAACAATATATTTCTTCTCTAATTTTTTAGAGTAAATTGTATAAAAGGTCTTATAAAAATAGACCTTAACAGGGTAAAAACTTGGCGTGTCTGAGTGTGAAAAAAGTGAAGCATATAGAAAAAGTAAAAACAATAGTAAAAAAAAATGTATGCCGAGTGGATAAAATGCATACAAAAGTATATGCAGCGTTAAATAAAAAATTAATTGTCCAAAAATAGATATAAAATCTCAATTCGCCATTGACAAATTTAATATTAAAAGCTTTTTTAAAAATAATGTGACGAAAAAGAGTTAAATACGGCCAAGGCTAGATGTTGGTTGCTCAACA
>NW_012085384.1:0-574 GCF_000956235.1 Wasmannia auropunctata
GTCGTCGTCGTCGTCGTCGTCGTCGTCGTCGTCGTCGTCGTCGTCGTCGTCGCCGCGTCGCGCCGCCGCTGCAGCCGCGCGGCCGCCGTCGTCGTCGTCGTCGTTGGATCGCGAACGGCGGCGATCGATCTCGCAGGGAGAGAGAGAGAGAGAGAGAAAGAGAAACGAGCTGAATTATTATTCCAGAGTTGATTTCCGATTCCGTTCTCCGCGGGACACGACGATGCGCCGCGGCGTGCCTCTCGTGTAACCAAAATAAACCTCGTGTGTACGCGCGCGGTCAGCGAACGAAAAAAAGAAAAAAGGAAAGGAAAAAAAGGGGGGTAGACCAACCGAAAATATCGGATGGGGTCCAGCTTCCGCGCGCGCGAGATCGATCCCGCGCTCCTTTTTTTTCTCCCGCTCTCCCCGCGGCCGCCGGTTCTTATTATTAATCGATTCGAATTATCGATCGCGCAGTCATCGCCGGTCGTCGCTGTCCGCTGCCTTCGGCCTGGCCGCCGGCACACCAGTCCGTCCGCCTATATTCCGCTCCGCCTGGATGCACGACCACCACCTCCGCCGCCGCTGCCGC
>NW_012085385.1:0-519 GCF_000956235.1 Wasmannia auropunctata
ATATATTAAATGACACTCTTACTATCTGATCTAACAAAAGTGCCAATTATGTATCTGTAGTAATAATGTACGTTTTGAAATCATATTTAAAATTGAAAAATAAGAAAATATATATTTTAATGTAGCAAAAGTATTCGTATTTCTTTCAACTTGTGGATGCAATTACAATTAGCATTTAAATGGAAAACATTAAAAAGCGGATAATATATTTAATACGACAATTTCGAAAATTAGATTTTTTTTGTAGATTGCAAAATGCGATCGATAAAAATTATAAATTGTTGTTTGCATAAATTCTCCATGGAAATGATCGCTTATTCGAACAATAAGTGCATATCTCTTCATTATCAGATCAGTACATTTTATGTTATAATATAATATAATATAATATAATATAATATAATATAATTGATAAAAGAATTCAAATTTATTTTTTAATTAGAAACAAACAAGAAGTAAGACTTTATTTCAGTTGTGTGTTTAACGGATTATATATCACGCCCCTATATGTATTTAAAG
>NW_012085386.1:0-538 GCF_000956235.1 Wasmannia auropunctata
GTGCTCTTCCGATCTGCATGTTAAATCGATAGTCGAATCTATCGAAATCTCGAAATTTATTGTTGGCCTTTTCCGCGACGCTGATTGGTTGTCTCGCTGTGCTTATTTCGTGAGCGGCTGTCATTGCATTTTTTTATAACCTTTTGTCATCTTTCGAGCAGTTGTATAATTCCTCGTGCATAAAATTCGATCATTTCCTCAGCGAAGAACAGTATCAAACGATACAGCTTATTTTGCTCTATTTTTCTTTCGAGTGAACACAAATGCTTTTACATACACTTCCACATACTAACATCTAAATAATGCTTAGAGGTTTCAGCTGTTACAATAATTCACATTTACGACATTTAGAATAAAATTTCTTTCTAATAAAACATATTACAGCCTATTTGAAAAAAAATACGACATTACTTTCTTTAAATATAATTTACTTCAAAATAGCTATTGTAGAGTATAAAACGATCATAATAAATATTAACATGCCGTACTGATTTTGACACATTAAGCATAATATTTAAGCATAATCGAGCAGAGCAAA
>NW_012085387.1:0-548 GCF_000956235.1 Wasmannia auropunctata
ATTATATCACATTGGTCATCCAGCATTACCACCCTTCGCTTCCTTGGCGCCGATATTGCTCAAAGCCACCCCCGCGACTTTGGCGCCTTCGCAATCGCCTCTTCGCCGTTTCTTCGTGATATCAAATCGCCACCCCCGTCGAGATCGGTCTCGCGTTCCCGGCTCCCAAAACACGCAACGGCGTGGCGCACCCGTGTATAGATCGGGCATTCATTCATAGAAGCCAACCTTCTGTCATAATGCTCACCCCCGAGGCGCACCCCCGTCGAACGATGAACGGGGGTGCAGGCGGGGGCGGTGGCAGCGGCGGCGGCGGCGGCGGCCGGTTGTCGGGATATACCCGTACACCGTGAATCGTCGGCCGTGTATGTGTGACCCAGTCCCTCCGACAGTGGGGAAACTATGTGGAAAACATTTTCCAATAGACTCGCCGACGTTTTGCCGCGGGACTGTACCTGGTAGGCGTGTTATCGTCGCGTATATTACGGATGTACATAGCCGGGGCAGGAACGGCGGAGCCGCTCGTCGTTCGATTCTATTGTAGGGTC
>NW_012085388.1:0-625 GCF_000956235.1 Wasmannia auropunctata
TGGAGTTCAGACGTGTGCTCTTCCGATCTAGTACTTTAATTTATTTCATGATGATGATAACTTTATCTCCGACAAGTGTAGATACGTTTGCATGAATGATAAACTTATTACTACTAACTTTATATAGTTATGATACAGCATTATTATTCTTACTATTATATCATTATTATTATAAATATTATATCTAATGTCTTTTAATTTCTTTTAAGGAATTTAAAACCGAATTTTTCCATGTGGCAATTTGATGGATGACATATTAAAGACATATTTAACATCAAAATTGAAATGTTTTAAAACTTGAAGTTTCAAGAGCATAAAAATGGACGAAAAAAATTCGTTTACGTGTTAATTGCTAAGAAATTTAAAGTTAAATTGCCAAGATATTTAACGTGGAAAATTAAAAAGTTAAGATTAACGACGGCTCTCTATCAACTTCCTTTTTGCTGTGAGAAAGTATTGCAAATTTTTCAAAGAATCTACCATTAAAAGAAGAAACGGCGAAATTGAGACACTCAGTACGTGGTTGCATAATGATATACAGGACGTTCGCATTTTATGCGAGGGATGTGTTCTTAAAGATCTCGTATAATTCAGAACTTACATAATTTAAAACTAACTTTTCTCC
>NW_012085389.1:0-2479 GCF_000956235.1 Wasmannia auropunctata
TGGAAGAACCGGGATCATCATTTTATGTGATATTTGTCTCCATCGAGCAGCGGCAGAAGGAGTAATAATGACATTTTATTTAATCATTGCTTTAATAACGTCATTTGAATTAGTTAACAGTATTCAATATTTACTTTACGTAAACTGTGTGAAAGATAATGATTTGATTGTGAATGAAATTGTTTAGTTGGTCGACGTTTTTGTCGCAATGGCGTCCATTAGAAGCGAAAGAGCTAATATAGTGAGTAATAAGCAGCAATATCTGTTAGCACATTTGGCACTAGTGGAATGTTTACTTTCTATTCAAACAACATTATCATGTAATAAGATGTTACTAACTCGAATCGGGGAGTTAAAGGAACAATTGCCGATTCAACAGCAAAGGTATGTCTTAAAAACTTGGATAAAGTTATAATATGTTTAGTCTTAAATCTTTTAAAATGATGTTACGATAGTTAATTATATCCTAATCTTCAGATTACAGAATGCATGGCAAGATGAAGCTCTGCAACAAATTACATCTCCACCGTTGTCGGAGCGTAATAGAACAAAGAACAGTTTTCCGGAATTAAGTTTAGGTTTGTACGCGTATTTTAATTATGAGATTTATTCTATAAGCTTGTAAAATTTTAAATTTTGATTAATTATATAGTAAGTCAACAAATAAACGTTTTATATAATTAATAATAAGTTTTATTGTAAAAGAATTAAAAGAAATATGTAGGATATACAGGTCTGTCAAAAGTTTGGGGCCTAATAATTTCTGAACGGTTCGAGATATTGGATTGAAATTTATAGGGTTATAATGGCAAAATGTATATTTTAAATAAATTTTAATCCAATATCTCGAACCGTTTAGAAATTATTTAAGTAGCCCCGAACATTTAGCAGACCCTGTATATATTTAGAAAAGATTTTATTTTATTTTATAGATAAGACCAACAGATTATATTTGAAAAAATATCCGGCATCGGATGGAAACAGCGATTATCTCTCTGCCGTTTATGTAGACGGAGTAAAACTTCAAAATCAGTATCTAGCCACGCAGCTTCCTATGCCATCAACGATTAATAATTTTTGGCGAATGATTGCCGAGTTTAAAGTCGAACTAATTCTCATGTTGCAATCGCCTGATTTTCAGGATCCTGTATGTGCATTTTCTACATATTAATTAAAAATGTATTTGTAAGAAAAAACATTTGCAGAATCTAAATTATATAATTACAAAAATTATTTTATTATTTTTTAATTTCTGAATAAATACATAATAATTAAGATAAAATAAATAAGAGGTAGTTTGTAAAATACGTTATATCAAGATTATAATAGCACTAATTTACAGCAAAAAATTTGTTTGCGCCGGACGAAATATCTTTCATAAATTTTTGGATATTGAAAACAATGCCGCAAGCCAAAAAATTTTAGTGCATTAGGTTTTTATGATAATTGAGATTTTTGTCCAAAATAATGACTTTTTCACGATATTTGATATTTTTCCGTAAAGAAGGTTAGCGTTATCTTGAAATATCGATTAAAAGTCATGACTGTATTGTTCATCCTGTATAAAATGCTTTTTTTTTATTTTAATAGCTTACTTTTTAGTCATGTTACGAAGTATTAAAATACAGGATTATTTAAGATAACAAATTTTCTATCTAATTTTTGATTTGATGAAGTTACATGTACTTATAATTCTTAATTTGTGCTTATTGATTTATATACACATTATATACAATGTAATTTATCGTAACAGATTCCACTAAATGTATATACGTATACACACACGCACACAACACACACAAGATGTCTCATTTTAATCCATCTCTTAAAGAATATCTTATAGAACACGTATTTAAAAAAAAATGTTTCAGACAAATGTTGTCTAAAAGAGAAATGGTCTGAAGAGAAATAAATAATGACAAAGTAGCCACCGATTGCGCACATGTGATGCTGCCTCGTGTCACCATATTAAAAATAGCTCCTAGCTTCAATCTTTAATAACATGATTAAAAAATACAATATTAAAATAAAAAATATGCGTTTTATAAAGGATCAATACATTCATAACTTCTTATTGAAATTTCAAGCCATCATTAATCTTCTTTACAAAAATATGTCAAATATCGTCGAGCTATTTTTTGGATATTAAACTTCAATTATCTTAGAAAGTTGATGTGCTAAAAAAATTTGGCTTGCGATATCGTTTTCAGCATATAAACATCTATAAAAAAAAAACACCCGGTAATCCGGTTCAAAGTAGTTTATAAAAAAATACATTTTTTTGTAAACTAGTGTAATTAATTTACACAAATATTGTTGTGTTTATAGTTATAAAGAGACAGAGAGTAATATATTTTTGAAATTTCAGACCTGCTGCGCCATCGCTCCTGCAAGCGGCGAGTTTAAACCAACCCCCTATTTAAATATCAAAGTGAAGGAAATTGTAAAGTTGAAGTATTATACGTCACAAAAATTGCTG
>NW_012085390.1:0-1260 GCF_000956235.1 Wasmannia auropunctata
ATATATATATATTATATATATATATTATATATATTTGTCATTGGCGTGTCAAATATTACGTTACACTAATAAGAAGTAATATTAAGTAGTGTTAATAGTAGTATTAAGACAAAATAAGACTAAGAAAATACATTACATTGTCAGTTTACGATTTAGACTATTTAGAGATTACAGTTTAAAAAAAATCGACACAACTGATAGTTGTAGTTAGGCATATCTATTATTTTTTGCAAATAATTGTAAATGGAAATTATTTGCTTGCCCTGCAAACATATTATATCTGGCAACAGATAATGATTAAGACAGATTTCTTATATTTTTCAATATTATAATAATATATTTATAAAATCTGCAGCCAAACTTTACTAACAACGATAAAATTTTTTTTATATTTGTAATTATATACATTGTACATTATTGATTTATAAATTTTTTGATTTAAAACTAAACGATCAAATTATCTTTAAAAAAAAAGTATAAGTATTTCAAAAACTACTTATTGTGCTAAACAGCCCACTAGAAGTTTTTTTGTCAATATAAATGTAATAATTTACATATGCGTGTGTTTAATCAATCTTTTTTTAAAATTATTTAAGTAAATATTTGAAAAATTTCTTTTTTAAACTTGTGGTTTTCATAATTTTGAACCGTTTCCGAAATATAGAGAGTGGGAATAGATTTTATGAAGACTTTATAATTATTCGGATTTTGTGCATTTAAATAGTTTATTGTTTGTGTAACACTTATTTATTGTTTAGAATTTAGATTCATATATTATGTGAAGTAATTAACACTCATTTATACTTTAGACTCGTATTACGTACATCCTTGAGTTGAAAAGCAAATTATCTCGCACGTGTTGCATTTACATTTATCCTTCATTTTTTGTTCGCTTGCTATATCGCTTGATCGTATCACAGATCAATATCTCTGATATGATTAAAGTGTTGCAAAATCGCGTATTCTTTAAACAAAGAATTTTTAATATTCTTTTTTATCGAAAATATCAAAATATTTACTAAAGGAGGATGTTAAAAAGGTCCGATTTTGGCGCCCCCCTCCTCCTCCCCTCCCCTTGTAGGAGCCATAGTTATCCACAAAAAGTTGTTGTTTGGAACCCACATGAAATAATAAAAATAGTTTTATATCCCAAAGTGCAGGGAAGATAGATTTTTTTATGTTATATTATGTCTTCTTTATAAGTCAAATTTTCGTATATCACGTTAAAACTTATTATTAATCGGATTTATTACAAAAGTT
>NW_012085391.1:0-636 GCF_000956235.1 Wasmannia auropunctata
GTCTTTAATTTTTTTTTGTGCGCTCCACTTTTGCGCATTCGTCTCGCACTAGGTATTTTATGACAAATCATCATTAGTTACCGCTACCATGCTTTTTTTTCAAGAGACGTCACCGACGATCCCTTCGGAGGACGAAGGCGTAGGTTTTCAATGGAATCGTACACGTAAGACCTTCGGAGAAGAGAAGACCCGGGGACTATTTCAAAGGCCCGTGTATCATGGACCAAGGCACATTCACCCCCCGCTGTTAAGCAGCTTCGTGGCGGCAGACGGGAGGGGGTGTGGCACACGATACACCCCCCGGGATCCTGCGGTCATCCCCGGCCGTCGGCGGCCTTTAAAGCTACGTGCACAACGAAACGTGGGTATTATGCAGACTCGAGGCTACAGGCGTTAGGCCGTTACCGAACCGCCCCGTAATGGGATAAAAATAACCGTGTTTGTATAGGATTACGAGGTGATCATTTTCTCTATTCGAGACACTACGTAAAACTACGACGGGAAGAGGGAGGGTTCTCTCTCGTTGGAAGGGTACAATTTTTTTTCATCTCCTTCCCTCCTTGTTACATTATTGTCTACCTAGAAGGATTCTCATTTATCGATTTAGGAGTCGTATGCCGTCTTCTGCTTGAAGAA
>NW_012085392.1:0-753 GCF_000956235.1 Wasmannia auropunctata
GAGAGAGAGAGAGAGAGAGAGAGAGACAGAAAGGGGTATCATTTATAGGTTGTGATAGAAAGAACCTCCCTTCCTAGAGAAAATGGCAGCTAGCATTTCCATTTATTATGATGGTTATTGCATGCCGGAGAAATAAGCCCATCAGTTTTTACGACGCTCGAATTATATCGATCGCAGCAACTTATACTTCAGCGAGAGCGATGAACAAAGTGTTACGGTCTAAGCCACTTTCGAACTCCTTATTTTTAATTTAATTATTGGACTCGTTAAATTTAACGCCGTCACTAAGTTCTGGCGGCGATGAGAAAGCTCGATGGAAACGTCCGAGTGATCCTCGATGTGCTTGCCGATCATAATGAATGACTCATGGTATTGCGAGAAACGCAAGAAGTAAGAAGTATACTCCGTCAACACGCCGTTGCTAATCGATTAAAGACGAGCAACCATGTCATCATAACGTTTCAGAATGACGAAAGATACCGTGGCTAAAAATAATCGACGAAAAGATTGACGTGTTTATTAGAAATATTTACAAAAAGTCGACAGTTAATTCTTAAAAAATAACATATTATTAACTTATTCTGAAGAAAGAAGTTTAATTATAATAAAATATTATTTCAATAATTAAAAATTATAATGACTCTTTGATTAACAAATATTAAACAGATGATAAAGGCAGTTAAGAGTCCCACGCAGTTCTTGGTGCGTATATATTCTTGGTTTATTCCAATATTCTTTACATCAAATCCTTAG
>NW_012085393.1:0-647 GCF_000956235.1 Wasmannia auropunctata
GTCGGTTACTTGCGAGAGTTGAAACCCCGGACCCGACCTGTGCGGCTTACTTCTCGTAGGAAGGGTCGGAGATTTGTGCCTGCAACGGAAAACAAGGGCCTCTCTCTGCGCGATTGCGACTGACAATGGCGACGAGAAATCGGATCGCGGCCACGGTAAGCGCACGATACTCGGGTACCGCGAGCGCGGAAGGAATATCACGCTGCCTCGGTCGTTTGATAACGGCTGAGCGGTTGGTTTCGTTGCCGGATACCATCTTTAAATCCCCCTCGCGCGCTTAAATGCCACCCCGGCCACGGTCTCGCGTACCGGTCGTTTCTCGATGATCTTCGTGGATCTTGCGAAGGCTCGTCGAGCGAACAATTTTTCGATGAAATAGATCTGGAGTAATGATGAGGAAATTTCTTCCTCTACGAGGAGAATGCAACGTTGTGTTTAAGAGCACCGAGAGCGTCGTATTGGCATCCGGCGACGGATTTAGAGTATCCTCAGTTGATTTCTAAGCATTATGTAAATAAGAAATAAATTACAAGTAGCTTAAAATCGCGTCATAATTTCCCTACAATACATGCTGGCTTCATTTCTAATATTTTGACTATGTGTAATATCTGTCTCTTATACACATCTCTGAGCGGGCTGGCAAGGCA
>NW_012085394.1:0-695 GCF_000956235.1 Wasmannia auropunctata
TCGTGGGATATTTCCAATTGTGAAAGTAAAACAATAGTTCTTTTTCTTCATTTTATCCTCTCGCATATTCGCGCTTCGAAAAATGTTCAAGAGTCTGGAAAAATACCTTATCCACTTTTTACATATTAAACAAAGTCGCGGCACGTTGCCCTTGTTATCTAAAGCTACGCTTGTCGTAAGATCAGCACGAGGGAATCTCAATGGAAAGCGAAGCTTTTGTGTAAGGTCAACGTCATCGTGATTTTACTACCCGTGCGTTTACCTTATCGACAAGGTATCGCGTCAAAACTGTTACCGCGATAAAGCCGTTATTAACACGGTGGGCAATAAAAAGAAGCAAATGCACGCGAGGTCGCGGAAAGGAAAAAAAAACCGAGTGTCGCCAAACAGATTTAAATGCACTTAATGGTCGTGTAATTCGACAAGAGTGTTATAGCGACGTGCGGGGTATAAATTCAATAAAGTTAGCGTCTGTGAAAATCTACAAAAAAAATGACGGGTATAAAAATCAGATTGAATTTCGACGGGACGTGAAATTGTTGTGTACTCGCGTGAAATTAGGGTACAGGTTTATTAAGTCTCGCGAAAGATATACACGGCAATATTGCAGTGTACCATTTAGGCAATAAGCGCGAAACACAATTAAATTAAAAGCGAGCGAGATCGATTAATCTTTCCTCGCGAAATTACCAACA
>NW_012085395.1:0-699 GCF_000956235.1 Wasmannia auropunctata
CAGAGATGTGTATAAGAGACAGGATTCAGCAAAATTGTTCTTTCCGTGTGTGTATCCCAAAAAGTCCTCAGGCATGTAAGACAGTAATCACCGTCCCGCGTCGAAACCCTTTTTACTTTTGTTTTAATTCCTCTCTGCTCACTCTTACTGCTATTACCCTGTACATTCTCTGCTTAAGTTCGTCACTGGTCTTACTCAATCGGGACGTGCCGGGTGACGCGATTCTATCCGCCATTCCCAGATCGATGCGAGCATCCGCATTGTCGTCTACGAAATTGGTATCGTCGCCATCGGTCGCGTCGCTTCCCACACGCACATCGTCGGATTCAATTAAACTTGACCTTTCGCGCTCCTCGCGCTCTGTTAAAGGCAAAAGTAGAACAGCATATAGAATATATTTGAATTGAATAACAATATATGGAGTGGAATACGAAATGAGAAAAAAATTCCACGCTGACTTTTTATGTGCTGCAGAATATTGAGTGCACGGCCAACGTCTGCGTCGTCCCGGTTTCGTTTTAATACTGTTAATAATAAAGATTACGCTTTAATTTCCTGCCCTTTCACCAGTTTTAAGTAAAATAGTATTTATACAGCGTGATTGCAATAAAATTATTAATTAACTCTTACGTCGATCCCCAACGTCGCGAGCCTTCGCGTAATCTTTTGTCATTAGAGCGATCACGAACTGAAACACGC
>NW_012085396.1:0-871 GCF_000956235.1 Wasmannia auropunctata
ATCTATAACACGTTGTATTCTCTCACTTTATAGTCTCTTACTGACTTACTTTATAGTGCGTGCTCTTATGTATCTATAATTAATATTGTGTTCTCTTTTACGACTCTAGAATTCTAAATTTTATGATAGCGGAGTGTAGATACACTTATCATGTCGATAAAGTTTGATAAATAGATACGTGAAGCGAGATGGAACAATGAAAGGTGATGGATAACAGAGGTAGAGAGAAAGAGAGGGAACAGGATACTTTCGTGTACCAATTACTAAATAGACTAGTACATCTTGGATGCGGTTCTCATCCGTATTCGTCGATAGTCATAAGAACGGCCGGCCTGTCTGCGCGTAAATATCTTCCGCGAGGATCCGAGACGATCCTATACACAAATCGGCGGCGTTTCTTATTTACATTTAAAGACTGCACTTGGCGTTTTAACATTTCTGAAGTTCATGCTGCACAGAAAGAGCAATACTAAAGATACTTTTCTTGTACGCAACGCGACGATTGAGCCCATTATAAACTTAACTCGAGCCGCTATTGAGATCCGATAATCGTCTCTCGGCTCAACTAAATGGCTTGCTTATAAGTATGTAGATATACCAGTCTGTCTTTGTCGCGCGTATACTACGTCTGTTAAAAGGGACCAAAAGGTCACGTCGGTTTCTCGAACTGAGTAAAGTGCAGCAGCTTTGACAAAAGTAGAAATCATTTAGAAAGTAGATTCTGTACATCCGTATATTTCTTATAATCAATACATACCTATAAAAGATGATATGCAAATTTCGCGCGACTTAAAGGGGGACAGAAGGTTTTTGTGGTTAAATTGGAGACGTAATTTGAGAATTTATTTCAGAGAAAGGAATAAATCGACAA
>NW_012085397.1:0-859 GCF_000956235.1 Wasmannia auropunctata
GAAAGAGAGAAAGAGAGAAAAGCGAACCGACGGCGTTACATTTCGGTCGACATCTTTTCTCTAGTGACCGCTTTCTCGTCTTGTTCGATCGCACCCGCGTAATTTTATCCCGGTCGGACAACGATACGGGTGACATTTCTGACACAGTTCTGACATCGCCCGGGAAGGTAGAGGAGTCCGCGGCCACTTCCGCTTAAGCCCTAAGTCCTGAGGGTGCGAGACTCATCGCTCACAGACACCTGCTACTCTCTCGCAGTGATCAAACACGGCCGAAGGATGTGATTCGATTTGCTCCTGCGGATTTTGAAGATGTGTCCGTGGCGAGGAAAGGAAAAAAGGCCGGGAAGAGAAAATATCAATGTGATATTTCACGATACCGCAAATAATAATAACGGCGTTCTATTGTTATTAACAATAATCGTCAAGACCGCCGTTATTTTTCCACGTCAAATAGAGAATGTAATAAAATGCGAGAGCTGCGCGAAGATGTTACAGGAACGTATGAGAACGATGGTAGAAATTCTACATGCGTATCGGATATGAAAATTGTTGCTCTCGGTGCTCCTTTTTGCGGAACGCAAACCATGGGAGTGAAATATCGATATAACCCGTACTTCGAGATGGAGTCATACATCGCGGCCTCGACTGTGCCCTGATGAAGAATGGAGCAATTTTTCGAGCTGGGAAGCTCGCTGAAATCGCTCTCCTACGAAAGCCCCGATCATATCGACTAGCATCTTTCTCACCGACATTTCCTTCTCTTCCATCTCGCTGGCAGCTTTCAAAGCACCCGTGTAATATTCCTACATTTCATTCGCCGAGATGTATGTATTTTCGTATGCCGTCTTCTGCTTGAACA
>NW_012085398.1:0-1012 GCF_000956235.1 Wasmannia auropunctata
TAATTTAAAAACAGAAACAGCGTCCCAGATAAATATAAATATTATAAACGCGTCATGAACGAATATGTATTTATGAGAGTCAAAGCCATAACGTTAATTGCTTGCTAACTACAGCGCCGACATCCTGATGCTAACAATAATCCGTCATTAATTTACACCGCGTGATTCGTAACGTTGCGAGTTCGCGATCATAGCACGGCACATTGAACAAATTCATTTTATTGGATGTAATAGGCATGGAAATGCCGAAGCGCCATTTCGTTGGTGTGAATTGCTCTTCGGTGCACCATCTTGTTTGCCAATCACGATGGTATTTTCTTTTGTATTATATGCACGTATCATCTCTTTTTTATCTTTACATATATTATAGAGAAAAAGCGCTAAAACGTGCAATTACCGATTGCTCCTAAAAAATTGTGATTATGGAAAAATTCGCTTTCTGAGAAAGGAAGCGGCCAATTCACAAATAAAGAAATTGCCAGATAAAAATAAACTTGACCTTCAATATAAATCGACGCATGTTAATAATTCGCCACGGATTTAAGATAAGCAGCAGAGTATTCCGCAATAAAGTGAGAGAGAAAGTATGATTAGCCTGTTAAAATAGAAACAATTTTGCGATGACAGGAAGAGAAGTCGTTGATTAGTAATCGTTTCTCTTATCGATCCGGTCGGATTTCGTCAGACGAAATCGTAGAAATAAAATTAGGATGCAGCGAGAAGGCAGCGGAAAACCAGCGACAGCGTGCCTGGAAGTCGATTCTAATTTTACCGTCATTCATAAGACTTCTCTCTTCATTGCCCTGGGGAACTTTTCATTTGCGTTATATAAAACCTAACTGTAATTATTGAGATGCATCGTATACAGTTTACATTTCCATTTAATTGTGATAATTCGTGATAAATTGCACAATAAGAATCTACTGAAAAAAAGGTTGAAAAAAAGTTTCAATCGTTTATTAGTCACAAAATACTCGCCAAGTTTAATTAACAAGATAGTTCAGTAATCAAA
>NW_012085399.1:0-2035 GCF_000956235.1 Wasmannia auropunctata
GAGAGAGAGAGAGAGAGAGAGAGAGAGAGAGAGAGAGAGAGAGAAAGAGAGAGAGAGGAAGAGAGGGAAGAATCGGGAGATTTTATTAACGGAGATCCGAGAATGGTGCAGGGAATGTTTGGTCAGTTTTCGCAGCACGAGAAGAGATTTTTCAAAGAGTGGAATTCCCGCTTTAAAAGTTAACGTTCTCGCGAAGTATTTATCAGCGACATAAAGAGAAAAAGACAGGGAGAGAGGAAGTAGCTAGGAAAAGACTCGCGTGTCTAACTCCGTGACACGTGTCGGGTGTCGCGTGCAACAAATTGTGAGCATCCACCGCGGGGAGGGTAGGGACGCGTTTCACGCTAAGAACTTTGCGTTCGTACGTTGTGAGGAGATGGGGGACAGGGACGAGAAGGACGAGTAAGGGAGGAAAGGAAGGAGGCAGGAAGCAGGGAGACCATCGCGTTAAGAGTCGTTACGCGAGTTAGGATATCCGCCGCCATACGAACGCGAGTAACTCCTTTAACGAACTCCCAAACGAAGTTCGGCTTCTTACTCCTCCGATTTCAGAGTTACGAGCTCATCTAATTAATATCAAGGATTCCTCGCTCCGGAAGATACTTGAAACACGTGCCTTCGCTTTCACCGACGGCGCGCGGTGGCGGATGTCATCCTTTTCCTCTTTTTCCTTGTCTCTCCTTTCTCTCTCTCTCTCCCCACGCCGTCTCTCTCCCCGTTCGTTTCCTCACAATTAGAGGGTAGCCCGGAAGTTCTTGCCCGTTAGAGAAACTGGTTGGAAGGAATTACTAATTACTTGCTTTCCAGCCGGAATTTAAAACTGTTTTAAGAGTTGGCTCGTTTTCGGTTATCCGATTACGGATACCCGCCTATATCGGCGGCACGTACGGGAAGCCGCGGATAGAAGGGGGAGGGGCGATTAAAAAGATTCAGCCTCGACGGCGGTATCACGTAATCGACGTGACTTTCTCGCCGCCGTGACGGGAGCGAAACATAATTTTATTGCCCGGGCGTGTCTAATAACTTGCGCCCTCCACCCCTCCACCTCTCTCTCCTCCCGCGCTGAACTCGATTCCTCTCCCCCCCCCCCCGAAAACTTGGCGCCGGAGATATATTTTCGTTTCATCGTCGTAGACGTTATAATAGGAGGAGATTGAGGTTGCGAAGGTGGAGTTAGAAACTCGCATAAATGTGTAGCGGGCGGCACGGGTTTTCCCCTCCGCACCTTTCTGATTACTTCGTAAACTTCGCGCCCGTCGGAAACGATGCAACGGAAGCTTTTAGACACTTGTTTCTGGTGCGTTACGCAATCTCTGCGAGCCGGGTTTTACCGGGGATTCGCCGCAAGGAACTGACTGCCCCGGATAGATATGGCAGAGCGAGAGAGAGAGAGAGAGAGAGAGAGAGAGAGAGAAAGCGCGGATCAACGACAAACAGTGAGCAGATGGTCCCCACTGTCGCGATTGGATGCAGGTCATGCAGGATAAATGAGAAACAGGCACAAATTCAACGAGGGATCCCTAAATCAATTTAAACGGATAAGATTCAACGAAGGGGAAGGCGATGTGTTTTTCCAAGGAATAGCAAGTCCGCGCGGAGAGACCGCAATTGTAGTCGGCGACCGCATCGCTCGCGTGCATTTGGAATGCAGGTCGGTGCAGTTGCGCGGCTCGTGTTGCGTGTTCTGTCCCGTCCAATGCATCGCCCCCGAACAATATAGCACGTCAGCTTTTGTCCGCGCTGTCTGTTTCATTCGCCGTTAATAAAATACCTTTCGAATGTGCCCCGGGGAAGGAGCGCGCGTCTCCTTCGCCCCCGTTCGCCGTTACGGGTGAAACGCGCGCTCGGCTCGGCAAAGAACACAGGGGACACTTGGACGTTCAAGCTGCAGCAAACATCCGATATTTGCATCGCCGCGCTGAATGAAAAGCGAAACGACTTGGAGATATGTTTCTGCCGGGGCTGATTACACGCGGCGTTCGAGAGAAGCGGCGTGTAAAAGGACGAAGAGGGAGGGAGGGGGGGAAGGACGAGA
>NW_012085400.1:0-1046 GCF_000956235.1 Wasmannia auropunctata
TAATTTAAATAGAATTGAAAGTTAAAAAATGGCGGACACTTGTAATTGCGTGTTTAAGCTTCTCGCTTAAATCTCTAGCCGAGTTACTGCGCGCGTAATATTTTGTTTAACAAGGAGTAATGGGAGAGAAACGCGTGGCAAATAATTATGCGCTAATTTCCGCTCAAATAATGCACTTGCAAAATTTCCCAGATCCCCGAGGCCGCGCGCCGTCCCGCCGTGCCGGGGACCTGTGTTGCACAACTCTGCACGCGCGCGCGTGTTCGCGATGTATTTCGCTACGGTCCATCGGACAAAGTACCCTCGCAGACGTCGCGGCGAGTTTATGATTTAGGGTAGCACGTAGGTTTTACGGGCCGCGAAGAAATATACGTGTTACTTTCTGTGTATGATCCCGCGCGTGCGTGTGTGCTGAGAGACTTACGACATAATGCCAGGCGTGCTCGTACGTGTGACAGATAGAGTGATACCCCTCGATACCGTTTTTATCGCAAATAAACCGCCCGCAACGTCGTGACGCAACGGCGCAACAAATTTTGTATTTGTCTCGCGTTTATGTTTGCAATATAAATAAACTGCGACAGCGGACGGAGGAGGGAGGAGGAGGAGGAGGAGGAGGAGGTCGACGAGGGGATGGACGTCGAGCCTTGCGTGTCAAACGCGGCGGGTCCCACGGAGACGCGGTTCAAGTCCAAGAAACGCGCCTCGTCGCAGATCGCGTTCAGAAAGCCACGGACGGAAGAGACGGCGGAGGGTGTCGCGGCGATCGTGGAGCCCGACGACAGGCCGATATTCAGGAGCAGCAAGATCATCTTGCCGGAATACGTGATCGGGCAGAAACCGAAGAGGACGTGTAAACAGAATCGGCCGGTGGTCAAAGTCGATCGCTCCAAGGAGCTTAGATTAGATCATTTGCAAGAGCCCGACGACGACGACGAGGAGGAGAATGATTGAGATGTAAGATATTATTGTACACAAATATACAGAGATTGAGGTTTCACGAATCACGGCTAAGCTCGATTTAGGCCCATTTCTACCAATGTAGA
>NW_012085401.1:0-1094 GCF_000956235.1 Wasmannia auropunctata
TATTCAAGCAGAAGACGGCATACGACAATGAGAGTTGCGTACACGAGATTGGTACTTGACGGATCCACGCTTTATACAACGTGAGCACTCTTCGGCGTGCATCTTCTCGATTAACAGACAGAATTGGTTTCACTTGGCGAACGACGGTCGAGGCTCGGCTGGCCATTTTGACGATTTGATCTACTACCGTCTACCACCAACACATTCCGTTCTCGCGTGTGTCGAGTGTCGACTCGGCAATTACAACTATTACAAGATATATCTTCTACATCGAATTCAAGAAATAAATAAAGCTTTATTGTTACAATAAAGCGCCACTGATTTTATGTTCCTTTGAAAACATCAATTTTTTTCAAAATAATTTTTGCAAGTGTTCAAACTGTTTTATCCGCGTATTTATTACGTTGCGTTTGCAGCCAGCGATCGCTAGATGGAATAATACGCAAATTGTTGCGTATTATTGCTTATTATTAGAGAAATACGGAGCGCAGTTCGATCTGTCAGAAAAGTTGCATCGCAAGAGTTGCATGCGGAAAAAAAATTTTGTAAAAATTTTCTGACAAGATTAATCGACTTTTGTGATTACTTGTAATATTTTTCTCGTTGATTTCACTGGCCATAATTAACCGGTGTTGGGAATCGGAGGCTATAATAAGAAAGAATAAAATCTGTTAGGTTAGGAGACCGGCGTAGAAGTATTGTATCGCATATCTCAGAAAAGAATTGTTTACAATTGTAAGTATTGCACCACGTGCACACAGAGAGTGATATCAATATTGTCGAAATACTTACTTGGTCTTATTCTGTGAAATATTCTTCGTTTCTTTTAAGCACAATCAGTATAACCTTGCATGTAGAAAAATAATGTTTTTCTATTATATATAAATATATTATATATTACATATATTTCAATATGTTTTTTATTTTTAATTTATGCAACTGTATTTTATATCAGGATTGTAATTGCGTAATTCTTTGTTTTAAATTTATTGCTACACCCTTTTTTACATTATATGCGATCTTATTCTCTTTTCAGAAAAATGGTTGTGAGACAATATCAAGAGGAGATTAAATATTTGGAGAAGATAAATGAA
>NW_012085402.1:0-1135 GCF_000956235.1 Wasmannia auropunctata
CGCTCCCAGCGCATGATGTCGACGCGGGGGAACTGGGACAAGGATCCCCTACGCGCCGTTCTCCAAAGTTCCGAACCCCCGGAGGTGTTTTTCCTTTGGGTGTGCTGCTCATGTTTTTCTTTTTATTGTTCGACTTTTTGCCAAGAGAACCCCCTCTTGTCCCCTGAGGGTCCGACCGCACCATGGGGAATCAACGGTCGGACCAAAGAAGGTTGTAAGCAATTGATCAGCAAAAAATCCTCGCAGAAAGACAAACGTCTATGTTATTCCTATATGTCGTGTACATAAGAGCACTCTCGTCAATACTCTGTATGTGTATCCTCTTGCTTGTAAAACTTCTTCTTGTATCTTGAGTCTTGAGCCTCCGCGGTAATCTGCGCTATTTCCGAATCCCTCGCTCTGAGCAACCCCACTACAAGGGTTAACAACACTGCGGCCAAGAATCAGCTAAGTTCTTTGGTAATCCCCAGAAAAGCACTGTGTGCCCTTACAAGGGCACAGCACTAGGGATTCTAGTAAGCTGAAATTCAGGTTGCCTCTTGCAACTAATTATCACAAACAGACCGCCTTTAAGAGCTCAATATTCGACAGGGTGTCACAGTGTCTCTCAGTATGCGCATAACGCCTAATACTCAAGTACTCACGTACTCATATGTATCAATCCTAGTCTAATAATCCAGTCACACCGCAATCCACACTGTATTTAAGAACGCCTATTCCGCGCGAAAGCCGTGTCCGTGAGCACGCGGTGAGAGATCCCAAGTTTAACCCAGTTCTCATCTATCAACCGCCACGTTCGTGCCCGAGGCATCCGGCATACACGAGCACCGCATAATCAACTTATAATACCTTGTCCTCCCCCAATCACAGATCAGCTCAGACCTTACGCGTAATGCACGTTCAGTACAATTAGCAATAGTCTTATATTGGTTAATCAGAAAAGACGCAACGCAATATGCACTATGATGTGAGAACGTCTTTACATATCGCATTAAAACTCGGCAGTGTCGAGCACGTGGCCGGCTTATGAAAATCAAACCCGAATCGCATCTATTTTTAATATCGTTTATGCACGGGTGACTCGTGACATTCACTGCACCGTATTTATGAGTGCAGCAAATTAAATTCAGTTACA
>NW_012085403.1:0-1148 GCF_000956235.1 Wasmannia auropunctata
ACGTGTGCTCTTCCGATCTCCATTAGTATATCTTTTCTCTCAGTGTAGTGACAACTTTTTTCATATATCTTTTTCTATTTATCTATATTATACCCTTTTCAGCATCCACGGAATGTTTGAAAGTGATTGCTTCGGAATACCGTGTGCACACGGATCTTCTCTACCATTATTTTGCCGGATCGCATCGGGCAACAAGGGAATCCGGCAGCTGGGCGCGTTCCCGCGACTCTGCCACGGCTTCTCGCGCGACTCGGCTCTCGCAATTCGGGGCGCTTAGTTGAGTTTATCGCGCCCGTCGTAAGCAAGCACACCCCGAATTGCACGTCTCACTTCGGCGCACGAATATTTGCACGTGCCGGGCGTTTCGCGTCAGGAATTTAATAAAGCGCCGCCGCCGCCGCGCCGGTGAGTCTGAGCCTGAGGTGCGGGCCGAATGCGATGCGTCGCGTCGCGTTGCGTTACGCGCCTGCATCCGCGCGCGTTTTAAGCGTGCCACTATTAGGAAACGACGGCGACGACGACGATCTCACCCCATCGTCCCCTTCGCACGGGAGCCCACTCAGTATAGTCACCCTCCCTTTACCACCCCCGTCAATTCTAGGCGCAACCACCGCGCGCTCCTGTAAAATGCTATCCGGCACCCATTGTCGCTTCCCGCTGCTGATGCGTCCATTATGTCTACTTGGCTGATGGGAACAGATTATGTTGGTCGCTGTCATTGAGGGGCTCATCACCGTGCCTGACACTGATGCCCGCGGCACGGCGGAGGGTAGAGCGCCTGTTAGGCGCATGCTTATTGTCCGAATAAATTATATCGGGGGCAAGCCGAGCCTCTCCGTAACGGCACGGGGCGTGTCCGATTTAGATCGACTATTTTCTCGTCTTCCTAGATTCGTACTGGTATGACAACAAATTGAGACGGTGTCAGCAAGAATTAAAGATTTCAATGCAGCAATAATCATTTAAATCATTTTTTTTTTAATTTAGAAAAATTAATTTTAAAGCTGAAGAAATTAGAAACTTTAGCTTCTTAATTTTTTTTCTCTAATTCTTGTAAAGATGTGTTAGACTAACTTACACTGATATTTTCAATTTGAATGAAGAGAAATTCAAAGTAGAATTAAATGTTACATGAAAACAGATTTCAA
>NW_012085404.1:0-1786 GCF_000956235.1 Wasmannia auropunctata
AAAAAAAAACCATAAAGAGATACGCATGAAATGTATGAAAACTATAATTTGTGATGCATGACGGACAATTGACGATTTTCAGGAAGCAATAGCGTTCGTTATTCGTCGTCCCGTTTATCGTGAATTGGATAAATGGGCATGTCGGGCGCCAGGCCCGAAGCGCCGTCAGTGGCGCGGCGAAAAAGCAATATTGATCTTATGCTAATTTTGCTACTGAGTTATGAAGGGTTCGTGCCGAATAGGATAATTTATTCTCCTGTTAATGCCAACTCGTACACGCTGCCGCGACCGTCGCTCGGGCGTGCGCACGGCGAGCGCGCACCCGTGCGCTCGCTCCCAGGAAAATCAGATTCGCGCCGTAAACCGGCTGGAATTCCGTCGCGGATTCACGTACGTCACGGTACTAACGTAACGTAAAGCCCGGCGACGACGGTTACGCTCCGGCGGAACGAGGACTTTTCGCGTTGACGCGTCCTGTCGCAAAGGACATTCGCTCATTTCCTAGGACGCAGCCATACCGGAACTTTTGAACTCATACATTTATAATGGCAACTCCATTTTCGTCCTCGGCTTTCGCGGACGCGCCATTTGTTATGCCGTTGCGACGTACGAGCGAGTGCGCCGATATTTACAGCCTGAGTACATTGTCAAAACTTGGCGCATATGATTTGACTTATGATAATTGTATCCAGAACATGAAAGTATATGGTGTTTGATTTATTCGAGTTATTGAGACACCTCGTGAGTTCATTGCTCGTGATATTTATCTACAATTTACTGAATCTTCTTGAATTGTCTTTATTATCCTTTGCCTTTTATTACTCATATTTATACTGCTTTTCTTCTAATTTTTGGATAAATTATAAGTTTTCTTTGATGTAGGTTGCTTCGCATTTAATTCATGAAGTTCAGACTTTTGTTAATTGGAATCATATTTACGTAATTATTAAAACTCTATAATTGAATCGCGAGCACGAAAATGTTACAAGCAACTTTACTAATTAGTTTACGGGCCTCTTCTCGATTCGTGATGCAACGCGTATCCGTCGCAGAGGCAAAAAGAAACATTAACGGCCGGCCCTTCGTCAATAGTTGCCTTACCAATCCCATCGATCATTCGCCTGTCTTCGCTGTCCACCGAATTGCTCCCGCTGTAGAGAGACAGTTCACGCGGAGTCTGAGACACAATCCGAAGTTCCGCTCGATCGGACGTGTATACATGACCGTGGAGCAGCATTCGAGCGGCTGCTGATTCGTATTTATGGGCCTCTAATTCCGCGCGACTCGACAGTTTCGCGCCTTCGTGGACCCGGAGTCGCATTATCGAGCTGTCGCTGCGAACGAAATAAAAAGCGTCCCTCTCTTGCAATAATATTGGCAGTGTCATCGAGCCGCGGTGACAAGCACGTCGCAACAATAACGTTACATCGATGAAACGTATGCAGGATAGATAGGAAACCGCGACGCGAGTTTCGCTGCTCCGTGGTTCTCCGGAGTGCAGCGAATTTGTAAAATTATTGGGTAGCTTTGTTTGATGCAGAGAAGCGCTTTGTTCGCGTAACTAATGACGGTTAGGAATGTTTCGTCATAGACATTCGATGTGCGGCAACGGTCACGGTAACGCTCGTGCAAATGTCTTGAGAATGTGCTAGTCATATTAATTCTTTTGCAAACGAAACGTTTTATTATTACAGATATTCCAGATAAATTAATATCGCTGCGTTATATTTATTAAAGGATCACGTGTGATTCTCTGAATAATATCTAATGCAGTTCCATCACTTTC
>NW_012085405.1:0-429 GCF_000956235.1 Wasmannia auropunctata
TGAAAAAAACATGATTATTGAGAAGTTTCATTATTCAATCATGCGATTCTGTAACTATTACTGTTGGCCTTTAGTATTTGTTTAGGCGCGAGAACTCATGCAGAAGCACGAAATTAAGAATGGTCACTGTAGAAGGCAGTATTGGCAATTAACAGTTTATTACATTATCCTAGAATATATAACGGAAAGGATAAATCCTTTGTACAAACTAATCATTAGCTCAGCGTTAGCGTACGAGTATGCGACTCTACGCAGAAAGAACGATTTTGTTGAAAGATCTAAAAATTTTGCTAAAAACATATCTGAAAATAATTTTTTATTGAATCATCAAAATAATTTGTTGGAATGTTAAAACTGATTAGTATTGCTATAAAACGTTTTGATATTCCAGCAATCATTTTACTGAGTCGACAAGGCACACAGGGGATA
>NW_012085406.1:0-361 GCF_000956235.1 Wasmannia auropunctata
TAATGGGCTTTGGTTTCCGAGAAAATTGCAAGTAAAGTTGGTCGTCCGATCAGCTGTGCGGTAAGTACCCGAACCGTGAGTCGGTAAGCAGGAAAGCGGCGTAGCAGAGCAGACTAAGGCGCGCGGTGTTTTTTTACTTCGCGACCGACGAGAGTTCGCGTCCCCGCAGTGTCAAATTTTTTTTTTTATGTAAACGTTATATTTTCTAATTAATTATATTATAATTAATTTATCTTTTTCTTATAAATTACAAAAATACTAATCATTGCGCAATTTCATCCACAAAATTGTACGGCAATGTCAACATTTTATAATAAATAATATGTATGGCAATGTCTCACACACACACACACACGCACAC
>NW_012085407.1:0-350 GCF_000956235.1 Wasmannia auropunctata
AATAATTATTTTTAAAAACGTTTTTTAAACCTTTATTTAATATTTTTAAGTATTGATTTTTTATGAATTATTCATGTGACAAAATTATTTCAGTAAACATTTTTCTAACATTTATTGTTGTAAATATTTATTTGTCATTAATTTGACATTTAAGACAATGATTTCAGTATACGATTTTAATATATAATTTTTAAATTTATTCTATTTTTTTATAAATATTAAAATTTTATATTTATAAATGTTAATATTTATATAAAAATATATTTTTATTTTATTAATAACTTTATTAATCTGATCTATCACGGATAATGTATGGTCAAAAGTGTTAGCGTGCTCCTCGAACAAAATTA
>NW_012085408.1:0-369 GCF_000956235.1 Wasmannia auropunctata
TTCGTCGCCTTGTCCACAGTTCTCGGCGTCGTCGTTATAAGTACTTCGATTGGGCGTTGTTGGTCACTCATGTCGAGATAATGTTTCGACACTCACTAATCGTTCTACAGTACAGCAAAGTCATTAAACCCTCGCCGATATCTACCTTTGTGTATCGCGCTATCCTTGTCGATCACGATGAATCCGTACTTCCGCTTCCAACATGCGCGACACAATGCGCAAAAATCTTCGTATGGCATATCAGTGTTTACATGATCATTGTAGACATGTTTCAGATTCGTGCCATTCTGTCTGAATAAAATTAAAAAATTTAGCGTTATCTCGTATCAGATGTTTCGGTAACTGAGTCGACAAGGCACACAGGGGATA
>NW_012085409.1:0-1325 GCF_000956235.1 Wasmannia auropunctata
ACATATGTAATCCTTATATCGATATTATAAAAGGGGCGATAAGTCAGTTTTGTTTTTAGGAGTTGCGTGTGCCGTACCTGAGCGCGCCAATTTTAGACGATCTGATTAGTTAACTTTAAACACTTATAATTCAAAAACTATTATAGTCTCAACATTTTGGTATTGGAACTTTTGTCTTAAAATAATCTCAAGAATCTACCCTTAAGCGTTAGTCCGGTCATTACGGGACACTCTGTATATAAAATACTTATATTAATTTGTACTGCAATGTATTGCATCTATTAAAATAAAACATAATATAAATGGAAAATTTATATTGAAATTAACCTTGCCTAACTTATTAATTTAAAATAAAGCGTAAAATAATGTTAATGAGACTATTATGAAACATAAAATATATAATAGATTGAAATATATAACGTAAAGTCAAATACATAACGTAAAGTCAAAAGTAAAAGTCAGTGAAACGCATAAACTACATAACGCAAATAAAAAAGCCTATGTGAAGTACATTTTCAGTCTTACAGTTATGTATCACAGAATACATTGTATCTCTTAATTGCAACTTATTGCTTATAAAAAAAAAAAGATTAAGATTCAATAACATTAACTGGTAAAATTATTTCTTTCCTAAAATGTCTACCATTTTTTCGAACATGTCAAGAAATCTCTCACGTATCTGTAAGTTTTCTTTATGTCTTCTTTCAACTGCTTCTTCGGTTATCTTTCTTTCATCTTTCAAATCTTTCATTAATTCTTCAATATTAGATTATTGTCGACGACGTTTCTCTAAAGTAACGGTAATAACTAACGTGTTACTTCTTATTCCTGGAAAGTATAGCAAATTAATTAAGAAATCAATCAATGCAAAATAGAAAAACAAATTACTAAAACAAATGATACTTACTGATGTTCTCTTTCCCTTTTATCTTACTTTAGAGAGATTGCTTACCAAAGAGAAGCCTTTGTCTTATTCTTGTTCAAGTTGCTGCACAATCATATGCATAATAAAAATTAAAATAGTCCAGAACAAACTTAAATAATTGCATAATCTCAAGTATAAAGAAATCGTTACAAAATTGACTTTTTTAAAAAAAGTAAAAAAGGGTGCCAAGTGTTAGCGTGCTCCTCGAACAAAATTTGATGTTTATGATCTTCTTTTTCGAACAAAAAACAGGTGTACAAAATTAAACAATAAAACCTAAGCGGTACATCTATTATTGTACAAAATTGAACAATGAAACCTAAGCGGTACATCTATTATCGAACAAAATTTGATGTTTATGATCTTCTTTTTAACAAAAACAGGTGTACAAAATTAAACA
>NW_012085410.1:0-569 GCF_000956235.1 Wasmannia auropunctata
TCTTTCTTCATTCTATCTCTTTTTTACACATTTTAAATATGTCTTCTTTGTCTGTTGCAGATGGCGACAGATATGCGGACTTAACACTAAATATTCATTTTTTTCTTATATTCAACAATATAACTTTTTAAATAAATATTTTTCATATTTTAACTCTATTATTCTATTTTCTTCTCCTCCTCTTCCTCTTCACGAACGCGAGCGATAACGGGTGGGTCCGCGAGCGATAACGGGTGGGGTGGGACCCGTGCGCAACGGCGGCAGCGGCGAACGCGGCGGCGGCGAACACGGCGGCGAACGCGAGCGCGGTTCCCCTTTCCCCGCGATACCCGCATCACCAACGCGGTATCCCTCTTCCCCGCGCATCCCGCATCTACGATGCGGTTCCCTCTTCCCCGCGCATCCCGCACCCACAACGCGGTTCCCCCGTCCCCGCAGACCCCGGACCCACGACGCGGTTCCCCCGTCCCCGCGGATCCCGGACCCACGACGCGGTTCCCCCGTCCCCGCGCATCCCGCACCCACGTCCCCGCGGTCAGGCCAGCTGATCGAGCGGCTTTCCGCGGCTA
>NW_012085411.1:0-381 GCF_000956235.1 Wasmannia auropunctata
TATGGGATGCAGTTTCAAGGCGAAATGATGAGTCGTTATTTCCATATTTCCATGATATGGAATGCACTCACTTACACTAATACACTTGCACTTGTTTCGAGCACTTGTCAGTAGTACGATCTGTCGTACACTGATGATGCGGTATAGAGTTGCGGAATATAATTCACTTGGTTGTATGTGTACACCTGTTCAAAGGTCGATGAGGCTATTTATGCGCTTTAATTTTGTTTACGTAGTTAATGTATGATGTGTGTTTACCATTTGTAAGATAATTATTCTATCGATTTTAAGTAAGTCGTCTAGAAAAAAGTATGTCATAATGTTTGTGGGAGAGCCTTATATATGAGATTAGCGGTGATGGGTTGTTAATAGTTAGTATTT
>NW_012085412.1:0-452 GCF_000956235.1 Wasmannia auropunctata
AAACCAAAGCCCATTCACGCAAACCCTTTTACCGTGTTAGTACACACAACCCATCCTTTCGAATGGGCTATGGCTCATCTCATTTGGTAGTTTACAGTTCGTGCCATCTCCTTGTAAGAGCGTTAAAGGCTGCTTTAAGCTCTAAAGCATTTATGTGAATAGTCTTGTCGGAGTCGGACCACCATCCGTGTGTACGTAATTCACAAATTTGGCGCTGGTGCGAAGATCGTAATATCTTTGTTTTTGCTTCTTATATATCTTCTATGGAAAATTCTATCGCTGACGCCGAATTTCGTATCGCGGATACTGAATGGGCTCTTTCGGACGTGGCTTTCTGTAGAATCTCCAGAATTTTTGGTCCTTTCGATATAGATCTATTCGCATCTTTAATCAATAATAAGTGCGATACTTATGTATCCTGGTTCCCGGATCCGGGATCTATTACCGTAGAC
>NW_012085413.1:0-323 GCF_000956235.1 Wasmannia auropunctata
TAATTAAATTAAAAAAGTAACCAATCACTTTTTTTTATTTATTTTATTGAAATGTCATTTAAGCATTATCATATAACTGCTTTAGTACATATAAAAAAAGTAAAATATTACATTGGCTTGCACTTTCAAAACATGTAGTTTTGTTTCACTTTCATTAAGAAAAGAATGGAGTCTACATGCTCAGTGATATTCTTAACTTCTTTAATTATTTTATAAATATAAAACTTATCGAATATTTTATAAGTTGTGTTTATGCTTATATGACAGTCTCAGTTATTTACTAAAATATTTTTAAACTGAGTCGACAAGGCACACAGGGGATA
>NW_012085414.1:0-697 GCF_000956235.1 Wasmannia auropunctata
TACAATAAATATACTTGAAATAATATTTTGATTTCACTTCTTTTTGGTAATATTATATTTTTAATTTATTAAATTAAATTTTTTTTAAATCATGTATACGTTAATACAACTTGGATTCTGTTCGGTTTAATTTGATTCAATAGTTTTTTTCGGGGTATATTAATTACAAAATAATTTTGTGTGATTGTTATATATTGAAGATAATGCCTTAGGTTTTTATATGATTTAATAACAGTTTTTTTTCGAAGTCATATTATAAATATATTTAAGATAATACAAAGGTCTTATTTTTTTCAATCTGATACAATTTTTTTCGAGGTAAAAACATTAAAAAATATACTTGGCGGATTTTTTACATTTTACAATATACAACGTGCCTCCAATTTTCTCTTCTACGCCAACCAACATAATGAAAAATACTCAATCGTTTATCTCGCAAAAAGAAGATAACGAAAAGAAAGACGAGGAAAAAGAAGAAGAAGAACAGGAAGAAGAAGATGAGGTTTTTGAAACAATGAATCCACTAGAAACATCTGTTAAAGAGACTCTACAGACGCGACAGGGTCGCGAGGCGTTATATAGTAAATTAGGTCCAGTTAGGGTAAAAATACCTAAGCGGTTTTTTTAATCATCATAAGGATATGGATTACGTATATGGCGTATATTTTGACGTGGAAGGTACGATGCTTGGTAGCAA
>NW_012085415.1:0-931 GCF_000956235.1 Wasmannia auropunctata
ACAATGGCCGCACAACTGCAGACATCTACGGGGGATTGAATAAAGTACCTGGACAACGAGTGCAGCCGCACTTCGGCATTCAAGCTGAGAGAAATTTCGGCAAAAATGGTTTCATCAGAGGTCAGACTCAGTTTCAACAAGGCCCGCGAGGTCACGGACTCTCTCCCTCAGTTGGTATAACTGGCGGCTTTCGATTCAAGAGAGAGGCTGAACCTCAAGGAACTTCACTAAGCTTCCAAGGATCGCAACCTCTGAGCGGTCCAATGCGCCAACCTACCTGGGACCTCAACGTTAATCGTAACATCTTGAACAATGGCCACACAACCGCGGACGTCTATGGAGGATTGAGTAAAGTACCTGGACAACGAGTACAGCCGCACTTCGGCATCCAAGCTGAGAGAAACTTTGGCAATAACGGTTTCATCAGAGGTCAGACTCAGTTCCAACAAGGCCCGCGAGGTCACGGACTCTCTCCCTCAGTTGGTATAACTGGTGGCTTCCGATTCAAAAGAGAGGCTGAACCTCAAGGAACTTCGCTAAACTTCCAAGGATCGCAACCTCTGAGTGGTCCAATGCGCCAACCTACCTGGGACCTCAACGTTAATCGTAATATCTTGAACAATGGTCACACAACCGCGGATGTCTATGGAGGATTGAGTAAAGTACCTGGACAACGAGTACAGCCGCACTTCGGCATCCAAGCTGAGAGGAATTTTGGCAATAACGGTTTTATCAGAGGTCAGACTCAGTTCCAACGAGGCCCGGGAGGTCATGGACTCTCTCCCTCAGTTGGTATAACTGGTGGCTTTCGATTTAAGAGAGAAGCCGAACCTCAAAAAACTTCACTAAGCTTCCAAGGAACCCAACCTCTAAGTGGTCCAATGCGCCAACCTACCTGGGACCTCAACGTTAATCGTAACATTTTGAACAA
>NW_012085416.1:0-418 GCF_000956235.1 Wasmannia auropunctata
TGAAAATTCTGTTTTTAAAAAAATCCAGAATATTTTAAATCACATTTTCTCTAGATCTAAAAAATTAGCCACTTTTAAAAAAATTCAGTAGATAAGTCTTATGCCATATTATATTCGATATTTTTTTCAGATTTTTTTATTTGGTGGAACGTGGCAAAAAAAAATAAAAATCGGTTTTTTTCTTATTTTTCGGCCTTAAATATATTCGGTTGACATATATTAAATAGTTTCTAAATATAATTACTTATCTCCGATCTTATATCTGCAAACAATAGTATAAAACTTTAATGTTATAGAGTTCGCGTAGTTTAAACAGCGAGGTTTCAATTTTTTTCAGTCGGAAAATCAATTTAACTGATTTTAGCAGTTATTCCACTTTTTTAAACAAGATCAATTTCTAATTATATCATGCACATAA
>NW_012085416.1:12811-13271 GCF_000956235.1 Wasmannia auropunctata
CTGCGAAGAATGCATTAATGCACTTACTTCAGATAAAAAAGATGAAAATTACATTTTAATACAAATAAAAAGTCGCGGTAACTTACAATATCCATCGTCTAGTGTGATGAAAATTTGCCATAAAGCAGAAAAAGTTATCCGCTTTGCTTTAGCAGAAAGTGGAGGAAAATTTATGAGTAAAAGATTTACAGAAACTTTTCTTGTAAATTGCGTTCTTACACATTTTATTGAAACAGATAATTTGTTTTTAAATTTAAAAGAACATTCGCACGACCAAAATCCTTTGGAAAATCACATTGTACACTTAACAAAAGCAATTGCTTGTAAATATATAAAAGTTAGGTTGTATTATATTTGCAAAGAAGCTGTGGAAGATGTACATAGTAAAAGACATTATCGTAACAAAATGACATTATTCCAAGGAGAATAAGTTATATTTTGAATAATAAAATGTTTATTT
>NW_012085417.1:0-373 GCF_000956235.1 Wasmannia auropunctata
TTATCGTTTTGAAAAATGTCACTTTTTCGAAGAAAAGCTGCCATTTTTGTTATTTCATGAAATGAAGTGAAACTTGCGTGATTCTTTAGTTAAAATGATGTACATACTTTAATAAAAAATTATTGTTGCAGAAATAGAAAGTAAAATATTTTTCCACATAGCCAGAAGTTGGGATATTTTCTGTTCGTTTAATAGTAATTTGAATCTTTTTAATAAATTTTTCTAAAAATAATTTTAATGAAAATTAGGTATTTTAAGAACAAATCTTGTCAATTTATAAATGAATTATTAATAAAAACCGTTTACATAATTAAAATTATATTAAAAAGTACTGTTCATATTATCATGGAAGCTAAAACAGAGAAAACNGATA
>NW_012085418.1:0-430 GCF_000956235.1 Wasmannia auropunctata
AAATTTGAATTAATCTTTACAAAAAAAATCATGGTTACAAAGGCTATCCATATACATAAGTTTGAATTTTGTTGTCGTTCTGTGCTGAAAATTTTGTTTTTAAAAAAATCCAGAAATATTTTAAATCGCATTTTCTCTAGATCTAAAAAATTGGCCACTTTTAAAAAAATTCAGTAGATAAGTCTTACGCCATATTATATTCGATATTTTTTTCAGATTTTTTTATTGGTGGAACGTGGCGAAAAAAAATAAAATCGGTTTTTCTTATTTTCGGCCTTAAATGTATTCGGTTGACATATATTAAATAGTTTCTAAATATAATTACTTATCTCCGACCTTATATCTGCAAACAATACTATAAAACTTTAATAGTTATAGAGTTCGCGTAGTTTAAACTGCGAGGTTTTAATTTTTCAGTCGGAAAATCAAT
>NW_012085419.1:0-308 GCF_000956235.1 Wasmannia auropunctata
CAAAAAGTTTAGTGATGTAATTTTTAATATAAAAGATTGAACATCCAAATAATCTAAATTAATAAAAATATTTTTCTTACTTTATATATGTAGCTTAATAAAAAATAAAACTCCCATCAATGGTCAGGTAATGGGCAATGGCCCGTCATTGGTACATTTACCTTAAGTGCGATTGAAAATTATATCTTTCAAGCAAACTTTGATGGCATTTTTTACATGTGGACTCCTTATTACGATTGGTGTCGAGTATCGCGTCTTGTAGTGATGACAGACCGTTTTGTAAAATTAATTAATATTAATGCTGAGAA
>NW_012085420.1:0-438 GCF_000956235.1 Wasmannia auropunctata
TGTTTCAACTGCGGAGAAAAAGGACACACCGCGAGGGAATGCGGCAGGTCTCCGAGCTGCCCGATATGTAGAGATAAGGGGATGAGTCACAACCACAGAGCGGGATCGGATGTTTGCCCCCCGTGCCCACCAAGAAGGGATCAGCAGCGAAGCCCTAGGCGAGACGAAACCAGGGCCAATCGGAGCAATAAGGCCATTAAGGGGTAACACCACTGTAACGGCCCAAAAAATTGCACTTTTTCGACATTTTTTTTTAATGGAAGGAAATGAAATAAAGTATTAATACTCCGTGAAGTTAATAAGCATATATTGAAGTACTTGTAAAAATTTTTTCATAAAATAATATTACAAAATGCGGAATGGCAGCCATATTCCCGATGCTCCTTTAAAATAAAGGGGTCCGCGGCAAGCAGTGTAGCCGTTGGAAATTTGAACAGA
>NW_012085421.1:0-545 GCF_000956235.1 Wasmannia auropunctata
CCGTATAACTCAGTGTTGTCGCCTGATAGAATTAAACCATGGATTAAACCGGTAGTATCTGACCAAGCAGCAATTGTAATAGCCTCCGGAAAGGAGCAGAACGCTTAACTGTGATATTAAGTCCAAACTGCATCTGGATTGCTCGATTACTATATAAGGGAAATTATAATTATAATATTCTTGTTTATTTTGTACTACCATTTGCGTTCATAATATTCTTGTTTATCTGCGTTTATAATATTCTTGTTTATTTGAGTTTATAATATTCTTGTTTATTTTTGTACTACCGTTTGCGTTATGGTATTCTTGTCATGTAACTACCGTTCCATGCGTATTTGGGTTATCACAAGTCTTATTCTAAAAGGTCCATCTGCGATTTCATTCGGGTCGAATGCTCAGAGCAGAATGGCCGAGCTGTAAGATATAACCTGCAATACCGACTTTTTTGGGTAATTTCATTGCGACGATTCCCTCGCGGGCTGCGCGCGCATCGTTGCGTTCGCGAGAGATTGATAGAGAATAGTACTAGCGCTGCGGCNCGAGCG
>NW_012085422.1:0-316 GCF_000956235.1 Wasmannia auropunctata
TCAGCCGGCGTTCCTCAGAATCACGCTTCTGTCGGACGAGGTTGTGACATAATGTTTGAGCGTGCTAGTTATGCCTACGTTTCTGCAGCGATCGATCTCCACGCCGTCGAGTTCGTATCGAATTTCATCGAACATGAACGCGACGCATTATTATTTGTCAAAACCACGTCAGCTCCCTTGATCCTTCTGTTCTTCGTTAGTTTTCCCTCGATATACAGATAACTGTCGCACGGCAATGTGTACAGATCCTGTTGCTGTATGGGTATTCTTATCTCGTCGCTGTACTCAACTGAGTCGACAAGGCACACAGGGGATA
>NW_012085423.1:0-438 GCF_000956235.1 Wasmannia auropunctata
CAGACGTGTGCTCTTCCGATCTTAAAACATTTTTTTCTATTTTTTATATTTTCGATGATATTCGCCGTGAAAAGAAAAAAACAATTTTTTTTCAAAAGGGTGTTTCACCCTTTAAACCCGAGATTCCGCACATATAAAAAAATACGTGTCTCTTAGATTTTTGTGTTTAAAAACATATTCTAAGGAGAATTAAATCGGTGCCGGACAGTTGTGACATGTCCCTTGTAAGATACCGAAACATCTGATACGAGATAACGCAAATTTTTTAATTTATTCAGACAGGATGGCACGAATCTGAAACATGTCTATAATGATCATGTAAACACTGATATGCCATACGAAGATTTTTGCGCATTGTGTCGCGCATGTTGGAAGCGTAAGTACGGATTCATCGTGATCGACAAGGATAGCGCGATACACAAAGGTAGATATCGGCGA
>NW_012085424.1:0-398 GCF_000956235.1 Wasmannia auropunctata
TGTCCTATCCCACGCGCGACCACAGCACAAGTGTCGCTCGACGGTCCTTCCGGCAGCACGCAGGCAGCAGGGGGTCACGCGATCGGCTGATAGTGCGCCGATTGGCCCTTGCCCTGCGAGCGCGACGCCCGCGAATCGCGGTGTCGCACGTGATCAGCTGGCTCGCAGCTGGCAGCGCGGACTTTAAATTAGGCCCGTGTCCCTCACCGAGCCCTGGCGTCGACTCTGCTCGTTCGTCTCGTTTCCGTATAATTCGCCGTTGGCAACCCGATCCTGGCCAGATCGTGAGAGTCCATTGCCTCCGTATTTACTCTCGGATTGCTGAAATTAGTCGGCGACAGTAACGAGCTCGTAATAGAGAACATCGAGATAACGTTCGTAGGAACTATATCTGACCT
>NW_012085425.1:0-517 GCF_000956235.1 Wasmannia auropunctata
GGCGACAATGACGAATCGTCTACACCAAGCGGCGAGAGGGAGAGAGACATCAGCCTCGGAACGACTTGCTCACCGCGGGAGAAACGGAGCACGCAGGTCAGATAATATAGTTCATAAGAACGTTAGCTCCATGTTCTCTATCACGAGCTCGTTACTGTCGCCGACTAATTTCAGCAATCCGACAGTGAATACGGAGGCAACGAACTCTCACGATCTGGTCAGGATCAGGTTGCCGACGGCGAAGTATTCGGAAACGAGACGAACGAACAAGGTCGACGCCAGGGCTCGGTGAAGGACCCGAGCCTAATTTAAAGTCCGCGCTGCCAGCTGCGAGCCAGCTGATCACGTGCGACACCGCGATTCGCGGGCGTCGCGCTCGCAGGGCAAGGGCCAATCGGCGCACTATCAGCCGATCGCGTGACCCCCTGCTGCCTGCGTGCTGCCGGAAGGACCGGCGAGCGACACTTGTGCTGTGGCCGCGTAAGGGACAGGACGCAGGATCCCGTAGTTGCCGAGT
>NW_012085426.1:0-319 GCF_000956235.1 Wasmannia auropunctata
AACGCGAGTATGATATATATAGATAAAAATCGAGCGAGATGACAATGTATACACGTATGACGCATACACGTCGTATACACATGGATGACGCATACACGTATTTACTGTTTCGCGATATGGAAATAGGATATTATATAAGGAGAAAAAATTAGAACAAGAAAATAAAATAGTCCTTCTTTCATTTTATTTTTTAAAACTCTCATATGTGGTAAATAAAAAGTTTTTTATTCAATATTTGTATGAGAACAAAAAGATTCTAACAAATCTGCTACTTAGGACCGCCACCAGTTTACTGAGTCGACAAGGCACACAGGGGATA
>NW_012085427.1:0-463 GCF_000956235.1 Wasmannia auropunctata
TTTTCCAACTATATTACATTGCAATGCTGCTGTGATATTTCGTTGTAATATTACAAAAAGCGGCCATCTTAATGTTGCCGCAATCATACAATAACGATGCAGCAATATTTCGCAACCAATTTGCAATATTGCAATGTTTCAATGAAACTATTCTGCAATATATCAGCAATCTTTTTGTGCTGTATGGGATGTCTTCGGGACAATTTTGGTACGTCCTTGGGACGTCCATGTATATCGAGCGGTACGTCTTAAGGACGTCCACCGGATGTCGAATTGTTGTGTGGGTTGTTTACGTTGATGACATTATTTCCTTGTACTCGTCTGCGTCTGGTAGTATCGCTCCAGTTCCCAGTCCTCGCAATCCTCACCCCACATGAGAAAATCCGATTCAACAAAGTATCGTTCAATCTGTTCCTGGATGTGGTTTTCTTGCAACGAATTGAGATACCGCTCCACCTCCATC
>NW_012085427.1:8092-8563 GCF_000956235.1 Wasmannia auropunctata
TTTTTCAGCTTGTAATTGCATGTAGAAAATTTTGCTAACTGCATACGCAAGTTGTCGCGAATAAACATAACCCATTTCGTTGACCCAGGAAAAGAGTTGCACGAATCAAGACGTATCGAATCTCTCTCGTGCGTGTTTCTCTTGCGCGTACATAAAATATTCGCAATATTACAATGGCCAGCATTGATTGTATTGCGAATGCCATGTACGCGCTCGAGAAACACGCACGAGAGACATTCGAGATGATTGAATAATGTTTTCACTACAGCCTGCAATGTAATTGAATGCATTTCAAGCGACTGACGCTAATTGTTTTATTATTTTCAGAGATTTCGTTAACAATATGACCGAGAAAAGGAAGGCGGAGGAGGAGCGGGAGGAGGATGTAATCCTCGTAGAGGAGGAAGGCCAGCTGGCACAGAAAAAAGCTCGCCCAGGACAAATGGTAAGAACATTCCTCCGTTTTATTTA
>NW_012085428.1:0-363 GCF_000956235.1 Wasmannia auropunctata
AAGCAATAAGAGATTTATGTCAAGCAGAATTTGTAGCACGTAGAGACAATCAAAATTTTCCTATACCGTCAATACCATCTGAGGAGCGCACGGACTATGCACTAAAGGAATGGACGCTTTTAAACATTTATGGCGCTGGATCGTTGCTCGGGAAAAGTTGCCAATGTACATTAAAAATAGCTGGTCATAACAAAGAAATAGAGGAAAAGGGTTACGAGTTTGGGAAACACTTAGCTTTAGCTTGGCAGGTAATATATTTTCATTAAAATATACATGTCTTTAATTTGTATAACTTTTGCAATAATTTTGTAACATGCTGATAATATATCTTGTGCAATAACATATTTTTACAGGCTTCCTTAG
>NW_012085429.1:0-315 GCF_000956235.1 Wasmannia auropunctata
ATTTTAAAATAACAACTCCACAAATCGTTGATAAGTATATCTCTGCTGAAATTCCTGATCCTTGAAAATCGTACTTTACATGATATAGTTATGAGACACATGATTCATGGACCTTGTGGTGATTGGTGTTTGGTTGATGGAAAATGTTCGAAACATTATCCTAAACCGTATCTTGAAGAGACTAGAATGAAGACTCTTACCCTTATTATTGTCGTCGAAATAATGGCAGAAGTTTTGAACGTCCTGGTGGATATATAGTTGATAACAGACATGTTGTCCCATATTGTCCGATATTATCATTAATATTTAATTGTC
>NW_012085430.1:0-411 GCF_000956235.1 Wasmannia auropunctata
TTTTTTTTAACAGTTCCGGCAGTTCTGTCGACAGTTCTGGGTAGCACCCCAACAGTTCTAACAATAGTTCTTATCAATCGTAGCCGTAAAATGAATATGAAAAAAGATATCGCGATTTTTCGTTTCATAAATTGAAAAATTTTTGAAAAAATTTTTTTTAACAGTTCCGGCAGTTCTGTCGAGAGTTCTGAGTAGCACCCCAAGAGTTCTAACAATAGTTCTTATCACTCCAAGCCGTGAAATGAATATGAAAAAAGATATCGTGATTTTTCGTTTCACAGATCGAAAAATTTCTAAGTCCCGAGGGCGAAAAAATTTTTAACAGTTCCGGCAGTTCTGTCGACAGTTCTGAATAGCACCCCAAGAGTTCTAACAATAGTTCTTATCACTCGTATGCCGTCTTCTGCTTGA
>NW_012085431.1:0-366 GCF_000956235.1 Wasmannia auropunctata
TTCGCGTAGTTCCTTGATTTATCGATAGAATCTCGTTATTATGAGCGTTGTTGCCCGCTCGACGAGAAGCGTCAAGCAATCGAAGGCGATCCACCAGCTCGTTGGGATCGTCCCAATGAACGTAATCGATCTTGTTGTCAGTTAACCTCATGGTTGATGGTACATTATTCATACCTGTTCCTTCTTTTTTAACACTAGTTAGATAGCCAAATACAAGCGGACGGATAAATGTTTTGTACTTGATTCCCTTGCTGCTCTTAATGCGATTCAATAGCGCTATGGTTACATTTGTGAGCATTTGTTGCCAACAATATATTTTTATACGACAATTAGTCGTGATCGGCGATAAATGTTTCATTAGGAAGT
>NW_012085432.1:0-349 GCF_000956235.1 Wasmannia auropunctata
AATGTATCAAAACGTATATAGAAGCGGTCAAAAATAAATTCAACAAAAACCTAAGATTTTAAGGTCGGATCGTGGAAGAGAATACGTTAACCAGCAGCTGACTAACTACCTTAAGGAGGAGGGTATTCAGATACAGCTTACGGCACCATTTTCACCACAACAGAATGGTAAGGCCGAGAGAAAAAATAGATACTTAATTGAAATGGCTAGATGCATGCTGATTGACAGCGGATTGCCTAAGAAATACTGGGGAGAAGCGGTTACAACTGCTAATTATCTACAAAATAGGCTCCCAACTAAATCAAGAAATAGTACACCATACGAAAGATGGCATTTGCAGAAACCAAAT
>NW_012085433.1:0-404 GCF_000956235.1 Wasmannia auropunctata
TAGTTTACAGTTTTCGAAAGAGTGAATCGTTACCTTTAATTTGCTTTTTTTTTAGCGTTGTACGATTTTTTTCACCGAGTTATTCAACATTAAAGGAAAAAAAGGTTCCTCCTTGCTTCAATGTTGAATAACTCGGTGAAAAAAAATCGTACGACGCTCGAACAAAAAAGCAAATTAAAGAGAAAGATTCATTCTTTTGAAAGCTGTAAACCCTGTTTATGTGCGATTTTTATTCCACGCCATGGAACTTGTCAAAGTTTGTAAAAAATTTTGAGATTCGTCGGGTCTCCCTTTCTATCCGTGTAATTCCACGAAAGACCAGTAGGATCGTTTTCTCAAGTACCGATTTAGAAAGTAGAGATTTCAATCTGTAAAATGCTTTTTTGAACATCTCGATATGATCA
>NW_012085434.1:0-2957 GCF_000956235.1 Wasmannia auropunctata
TATATATATATATATATATATATATATATATAAAATTTTCTACACATTTTATAAAGAAGAGATAATCAATTTTCATAGTGTTTATACTAAATGTGATTCTAACTTCTAAAATACTTCATATAATAATGAACAATTCAACAAAAAATAACTTTCTTCATATTTAAGAAAGAAATTGATTAGCCGTTGTTTTTATTATTTTATATATATCGTATATCATATCATAGATGCTTAAAGATTGTTTTGGTATCAAATTCACGAGTTTTTTTGAGGAAAATAACTTTTAAGTGAAAATAAGCATTGAGATATTAATTTAAAATGAAAATAGAATACTTATAATGATTTTTGCAAAATTTTTATTTTTCATAAAAAGTTGATGTTGAATTGATTATGTTCACAGGAAGACTGATAATTTCGTCCTATCATACGAAGATCTCCATTATGTGCAGATTTTTTAGAAGAAGTTAAGGAGTGAGGAACAACTTTAGAAGTTAGAAATTTCCATGATGAATAAAAATTGAAAGGACTCGAAATATCGTTTGTATGGAAAAGATTAATATAATTTTAGACTAGGCTTTAGTTTTACTTTATTCCTTATATTCTAAATGCATATTAATACAATTTTGATACTTTTGGTATTTTTAGTATTGCTTTGTTATTTGGTTTTTTGATAATGCTTTGTTATTTTTCGTGTGAAACTATAAATGAAAATTCATTCTATTCTTGATTATTCTATTACTTCTAAATCTTGCATACTTAAAGGTATGTAAAAGGTTCAAATCACCATTCCAGTTCTTTAACAATTTGCATTGTTTTGGACATAAAATGTCTGGAATTCCTATGTATGAAAATAACATTGCATTATGCACTATTTACAAATTAATGATACGTATATGCTATTAAAAAAAGAAAGTATACGAACTAATTCCATCAGTGTCGAACATTGCCTGCTCGTCCCATCTGGTCATCTTTATCTTCTCCTCGTCTCTTTCAGCATATTGCGTGCCTCTTCCCATAGAACGATTCATTGCAATTAGCTTCAAATATTCATCGTTTCTTTCAATATATCTTGAAGTAAAATGTACGTTTACAAAAATAAGTGAAGTAATTTAAACTTAATTTAATAAAATTAACATATTTACAAAATTCTGTAATTTGTTTTTAAAAGTGAGATATACTCACTTTCTAATTAATTTCATTGATTCATCTTTGGTATATGCCTTTGCTTTCGGATGCATATTGTGTTTAAGCCACATTAACATTTGTCCCATGTATGTACATACAACTGTTTTATTCTAGTCTGGAATCTAAAAAAATCATATATTATTTATATATCATGTCTATATATATGTTTTAAAAGAGATTCATTATGTTAATATAAAATATTGTTACTTTCGATCCCGCTTTAGATTTGCTATCTTTTGAAATTCTGAAGGAAGAAGAGTTTTCTTCACCTTCATTATGAGTCTTTTTTCCTTTTGCATTATTCCTCTTTGCGTATTTCCCTAAAAGTACCAGAAAAATAATAATTTATTAAACTATTTATTAAATTTGTTCAAACAATAATTATAATTTGAACTAGACCGCATATATGAATACACAACTAAATTTGAAAGAGTCTTCAACGGTTACGGCTGAATTTTGGTGCCTAAGGAGTTAAGAAATTTATAAATAGAAATTATTAGACACCAAGATCCAGTCATGACCGTTGAAGGCATTCTCAAATTTAATTGTAAATTTTTTTCTTTACGATGTTAGTTATGTAATACCATATATCTACAGCTCTCTTGATGTATGTATTGTTATTTTCTTCGAATTTGAATAAAAGTAATTAAATTTTCAATAATTTTAAACAAAATTTGCGCTTGTAATCTTACAATCACTCGCACGTTCAACAAAATGGCTATAGTGAAGGGAAAGCCTGAACTAGCTTAATCTGAGCCCTTTTTAAGCCCATGAAGCATCGGATGTAAATCGGTTCTTTTTAAATGCCCCGAGAAAAAAGTTCCATATATAATTACATATAATTATATGCAAAATATGTTCATATATGTTTCTTTTCTTTGTAAAATTATTTTTCAATACAAAATTGATAATATAAGAAGGAAACATAAAAAATAATTTAAAAAATTATTTTTACATTGGTTTCTTTTACAAAAAATAAAGTTTGAAGAAATGAGAAAAATTGCTCATATATAACCATATATAAATGATTAAAAATATACATATATAATTATATGAACAATTTTTCTTATTTCTTCAAACTTGATTTTTTGTAAAAAAAACAATGTAACAATTATTCTTTTAATTATTTTTTTTATGTTTCCTTCTTATTATTATCAATTTTGTATTAAAGAATAATTTTACAAAGAAAAAAACATATATGGCCATATTTTGCATATAATTATAAATTATATGTGGAACTTTTTTCCCGGGTAAATTTAGAAGTTTAATAACATAATATAATCCCAAATACGAATTCAAGCCAACAAATTATTAACATCTTTGATATTGTTGCTTTGATGTAAATACATTAAACTACAAAAAATATTCCTTTAATATAACTGAATTTTCCGTTGCTTGGGGCCAGACAAAAACTCAGTGGTAAAAACAGAAAGGGATTCCTGTAGATATTTCTTTAATATCGCTAAATATTCAGAATATTTTTGATTGTAATAACAAAAGAGAAGTCTCAAATAAAACCGTAATTTTCGAAAATTTTTTCGATTTTTTATATAAAATCGATTTTATTCTGTTATTTCCTATTGTTTAATTCTGAAGAAGGATTTTTAAATCAGAAAAAGCAATACATACAAAAAAATCAGGGTTGGAAAAATTACTTTGTAAAAGTAACTAGTTACAGTTACAGTTTTTGTCTCTCAAAAAGTAACTAGTTACCGTTACAAGTTACACCGACTCTGAAAAGCAACATGTTACAGTTACAGTTACTCAAAAAGTAA
>NW_012085435.1:0-759 GCF_000956235.1 Wasmannia auropunctata
TGTACGAAAACGACGTTGACAGAAAATTAACACACCGATACGCACGGAAATCACGCGCAAGGCCACACTACAGCGCGACCTCGTGATTCCGCGTACTCACTCACACTTACGTTAACGCTCGCGCGCTCGGGCGCGAGGGCTTTGCGGCGAACTCGCGACGACGATCTCCGGGTGGCTCGACACGCGATTCGCGACACTCCCGATCGCTCACGGCAGATCCTGTGAGAATCCTCGCACTTGGGGACGGGCGCCGTTACACCAAACCAAAGAGTACTATGCAGTACGCGTCGCCGGAGGGGCGCACGCGACGAGACTCTGACACGAAAAATGGCGTTTCCGTCCGCAGAGTGCGAGCAAGATTCTCATTCAGCCCGTGGCTTTACACGAAAAAGAGGGTCACCTCACCGGCACGATCCTCGTCGCAGCTTCCTCGTCAGCAGGACCGGCAGCTCGTCCCCTCTCGCTCGCTCTCTCTCTATCGCTCGGTCGCTCGCCTTAGGTCACACACCGAATCGCCCGCACGCTAGTTCGGTCCGCACGCAAAAGCGACGTCGATCGCGCTCGATCGCGGATCGATGCCTGCACCCCCAGCCCGGGGGTGCGCAATACAGCGGCGCAGTCGGCCGCGACCAATCGCGGCGCCGTGTGGGGTCCTGCCGTGGCACGGGCGCGATCAGGTGATGCCTCAGCTGGGCGCCTCGCGCCCGCGCGAGGTCGCCCCATATCCGGGAACTGAGTCGACAAGGCACACAGGGGATA
>NW_012085436.1:0-460 GCF_000956235.1 Wasmannia auropunctata
AGATCGTTCGTTGGACAATCGTAATGTCATTGTGATCCCATCCTCAGGTGACAAATAAACGGATCGCATCGAAGGAAAAATATATTACATCTGTCCAGGAACAACAAAGAATTCTCTATGATCACGCAATTAACGACAATTACAATCCAAATAACACCGAAAATGTACAGTACCTTGAGTCAATGTATAAAAACCGCGCTGTCGAACGGAACGTTAGTCAGATGAGTGACAAGCACAAAATGGCGAGGAAAGATCCAGAGCACTTTCCTTCTCCGACAGGAGAGGGCGGCTAAAGCGTTTAGGAGGGGATGTGAAAATGAGATTAAGGGAAGAAGGAATGAACTACATCAGGGAAGGGTTAATCTGTTAAGAATCGGAAGATACGTATCTGAGAGGAACTCTGTGTCACTTTGCTTATTTAATCCATTCTTTTGTTTAATGATATGGATCATCTCTGACG
>NW_012085437.1:0-415 GCF_000956235.1 Wasmannia auropunctata
TAAAATTCGAGTCATTTCTAGCGACGCGTCCCCTCTCCACGAGTCCTCTCCCATCCCATCTTCCGTTACCCTTTCCTAGCGATTCTACCGTTCCGAGAACGCTCCGCCCACCAATTGGGCGTGGCAAGAAGCCTTACCTATATAAGGAGTTCCCTGAGAGCCCCAGGCAGGCCAGACAAGACAGCGGGTAGCAGTAGAAGTGATAAGTCTTCCGTATTGCCTCTAGGCTTTCGAGTCGACTTATTACTTAGTAGTTAGAATAGGAAGTGCGGGATTCTCTATTCTACTGTAAGACACACACTGTGTCAGGCACCTACCGACACTTAGTCGCGTAGTTTGTAACTTTTCGTCTCATCTGCGGACTCTGCGAGTTCGAGCAGTCGCCTGTTGGGGCCTGTGCCGGCCTTCCGAACAG
>NW_012085438.1:0-300 GCF_000956235.1 Wasmannia auropunctata
TGACCTATGCACAATAACTGCCAAAACACATCGACTCCTAATAACATCTGAACTGTCGAAGGTACATTAAACTGTGGATCAGCAAGTTTAACATTTTTTGGAATGTTTATAGCTTGCTTACGTAACGGTGTCACAAGAATCAAATCAGTAATTCTTTTTGTTACTATACATTCTATTGTTAGTTGAAATTTGTTTAAACGAGACTGAATTGTAATAGTGTCTACCTCATTTGCATTACTCGCCATGTGATTTATTCCGACTATAGATATCTGATGTTGCCTTGACTTTATCTTTAATTGA
>NW_012085438.1:12544-13221 GCF_000956235.1 Wasmannia auropunctata
CCTTATCTTGAATAAGCACACCCCTAACAAGTTCTCCGACCGGTTCTTTTCTCAAGCAATTCACAAAACCCAACAAACCACACTCAAAATCTCTCTCGCCAACAATTATAATTCTACTATTCTTCTCGAGTTTATTCTCATCGCTCACAAGCGATTTTAGATCTTCCAGCCAACTAAAGTTATCATTATTTATATACACAACAGTTCTTTTTTTTATCCAAACTTTCTTCTTTAGAAGCACAATCGTTTCTTTATCAGTGCGCTTTTCCAGAATAATATTTAATTCGTATTGCGGCAAGTATTTCTTATAGTCAGTTACATCGTATTTCTCACGCGTCAACAGATAACCACCTTCTCTTAAAAATGGCAACAGTCGTTCTAATGAGATTTGTCGTTTGGTCAAAAGATTGAATCCGGCAATTAATAAGACTTTGTCATCTGTATATGCTGTGTTTAAATCTACGACTGAAATGTTTTGCGATAAATCTGATGGATTAAAACGATTCGGTGATGTTAATAAAGTAATATCCGTTTGTATCAATGGTACATCATTAAATGCCTCAACTAGTAATGAAGATGAGAGACATTCTAATGGAACATCATCGTCATCTTCCACTATTTCGATGGCTTTTACTTTGATAATTTGGTGATCTTCCAACGCGAGTTGCGCCGATATT
>NW_012085439.1:0-372 GCF_000956235.1 Wasmannia auropunctata
CTTGCCAGCCCGCTCAGAGATGTGTATAAGAGACAGAAGTGGTACCATCCCTTATTTGTTAAGAAAAACCTAATTGCTATCTTTTTTTGTACTTTAAAATAAAATTTAATATGTATAATCTCCTTTTTTGAAAAAAAAAACAGTTGTACAAAATTAAACAATGAACCTAAGTAGTACCATTCCTTATTTGTTAAGAAAATACCTTATTACTATCTCTTTTTGTATTTTAATTGGTTTCTTAAGTGAAATAAAATAAGCGCGCTCTTCGAACAAAATTTAATACGTATGTCCTCCTTTTTTTAACAAAAAACAGTTGTACAAATTAAACAATTAAACCTAAGTGGTACTACCTTTTATTTTTTTAAATTAAAA
>NW_012085440.1:0-460 GCF_000956235.1 Wasmannia auropunctata
AAGTGTCATAATTGTTCTATCTACGACCGTAAACTAAGATTTAAAATAGTGCATTGGTTTTGATCAATTAAGGCCTTTACATATACAAAAATTTTAATCGTATCCGTAAGGTCATAATCATATTGACCAATCACAGTTAAACGTTTTATAACTTAAAACGACGTCTATAATGAAACTTAAGGCTTAAGATTTAAGAAAATTGATCAATCAAAATCGATTATCTTTTTTACATTAGATGAATAACACGGCTCTACAAAAAAAATTTTGTTCCTTGTCCTAAAGTTTATTTTACGATTTTCCAGTTAATTGTGCACAAAAACGACAAAAAAATATCTTTTTACCCTGTAAAGTTTGCTTTTGTGACAGTTATAGTAATAATACTCATTTTCGAGTTTTTATAGGAATTTTAATTAATTCTAATACATTCAAAGATACCGCGATATAAAAGTGGGGTTTTTAC
>NW_012085441.1:0-590 GCF_000956235.1 Wasmannia auropunctata
ACTGAGTCGAAAATGTTAATAGCAAAATGTTGAGGTGTCAATGGTTTTTGAATAGTGAACTGTTGAAACTGTCCAACCATAAGGCATTAAGAGCGCACCGTCAGGTGCGGCGTATTAATTAATCGACGATCGGCCGGCGCGCGATGGGCACCGCTAAACGGCACGGTGCCGAACGAATACTGCAAAGATTCGATGAAATCTCTATTAACATTTATTGCTCTTTTTCTTAAGAGCAATTTTTTCTCTTTTCTTTGAGTCCAATTTAATTGTAGAAAAGTCAATCGCAAATTTAACATCATTTATATCAGTAGAATAAGTATGAACTCTTAAGATACATTTTATGTATTTTAAAATGATTAAATTAATTAATTAAAAATAAAATAAACAAATAAATTAATAAACAAAATCAATATTAATAAAATTGTTTAATTAAGTAATATTAAAAACATCAGTCGACAAACATTTTTTATTATTTCACTTTTCTGACAGGAAACAATTAAATTCATTTAATTTAGAAACGAATAAATTAATAAACAAAATCAACATTAATTAAATTATTTAATTAAGTAATATTAGATCGGAAGAGCACA
>NW_012085442.1:0-509 GCF_000956235.1 Wasmannia auropunctata
TTTTCTCAAGTACCGATTTGGAAAGTAGAGATTTCAAGCTGTAAAATGCTTTTTTGAACATCTTGATATGATTATTTTTGACGAAGTTGCTCTATCTTGAAGTTTGCCTATTTTTAGAGGCTAGAACAGGTGATCCTTTAATTTTTTGGACCAGTGTACAATATTGTCATTTTAGAGAAGCAGGAGACATTGCCAAGTTGCTACGTCAGATTAGACGTTAATCACTTCATTGGCATGATAGCAAAATGGGATTTCCTTCGCAAAAAAGTGACAAAAGTCCGGCAGTTTTTTTTAAGAAGTATCGCCCATATTTATCAAATGACCGATATAGAAGATATAAAATCTTTATTAACATCTATAATTGTCGTCGCTTTGAGTGAAGACATAGGCTGTGACGACAATTCTGATCTTCTTCTTTCAGAACATCACTTAAGATCAGTGAATAACATTATTAAAGGATCATCGATCGAAGATCCTATTAGCGAGGAAGAGATCACTGAAGACACATT
>NW_012085443.1:0-989 GCF_000956235.1 Wasmannia auropunctata
TTATCTGTTTGACTTAATATGTAAAAGTTGTAGGTGAAGAAGGTTCTGTGTCGAAACGTATTAATGTTTTTTTTATAGAAACGTTTTAGTTAAGAATTTTTTTATTATTACAACCAAATTGTTTTAATTGCTAGTTCCTTGTCCTTTTTTTTAATTATTTTTTAAATTTTCAATATTTCTGTTCTTTAAGAAACACATTTTTTTGTCCATTAAAAGATTTTATTGGTAAAAAAGACGAGAAACAATTTTAATTGCTCATTTGGCTTTTTTTTAATATTTTTTAAATTTTCAATATTTTTCTTCTTAAAGAAACACATTTATTTTGTCCATTAAATGATTTTATTGGTAAAAAGGACGAGAAACAATTTTAAGTGCTCATTTGGCTTTTTTTTAAATATTTTTTAAATTTTCAATATTTTTCTTCTTAAAGAAACACATTTATTTTGTCCATTAAATGATTTTATTGGTAAAAAGGACGAGAAACAATTTTAATTGCTTTTTTGGCCTTTTTTTAAATATTTTTAAAATTTATAATATTTTTGTTTGTTCAAAAACACATTTGTTTTGTCGGTGAGCCGCGGCATTGATAAGCGTGCAGTTACCCCCACTGCGCGCCGCGCGTTCAGATTCGACGAGCTTTATATATTAATATCTCGAAAACTATTGCGAAGATCGGAAAATGGTAGAGGACTTTTTTGTTCAGTTTTGTCCACACTACCTCCCCACAAGCGGTGTACCATTGAGTATGAGACACCCTGTATAATGCAACTTTCGGCGGTTTAGCTTGAACGCCATCTAAATATATAATCTATATTAATACATATTGTATTATGTTATAATATATTTTGTGATTAGATATTTTATATTATTATAAAGGTTTGCAATTAATGTAAAGAAATAAAGTAAAAATGTTTCTTACATAGTTGGCCTGTATATACTTTTCAACAAGCTCTATATTTTCGTTCCAAACATCGGAAGAGCACACGTCT
>NW_012085444.1:0-530 GCF_000956235.1 Wasmannia auropunctata
TTCACTTCAAGCCATTTAACTTTGATCTAAAACATTTTTTTTCTATCTCTCATAGTTTCGACGATATTCACGTCGGAAGAAAACAACCGATTTTTTCAAGGGGTGGTTTCATTCCTTCAAAACGAATTTGAGCACCAACAAAAAATAGTTTCATGCTACGGATGAACTGCTCTACTTTTACACCAAGAGTCAGATTTTTCTGAATTTTCGGGTTCGCAAACTTCCCTTGTAAGTTTGCAAAGTTCTATGGAGTGCAATAAAAATTGCATACAAAGGTTCCGAATTAAAAATTGCATATAAATGAAATAGAAACAAAAATTTCTTTTTAATAAACCGTTTAACCATCCAAAAATACATGCAGTAAAAATTTAATACCATTGTCTTTCCAAATATTTTTAAGTTTCATAAAACAGGCTTAAAGTGACTAAAATGATCAATGGGATCACAGTGAAGCAAAAACTTGGCGTGCCCGCTTTTTATATATATCTTATCAATTAAATAAGATCGGAAGAGCACACGTCTGAACTCCA
>NW_012085444.1:12669-13441 GCF_000956235.1 Wasmannia auropunctata
GTGACAAAACAAAGTCTGCAGAATATTTATTGTCTATAATAAATAATGTCGAGACAAAAGCTTATTTTCTTTTTTTAAAATATACTTTAAATTTCTTTAACATATATAATGCATATTTTCAAGCAATCGAAACGCGAATCCATGTATTACAGACAAAATCATTATATTTTCTTATTGAAATGTGCCGTAATTTTTTAAAAGATCAATATATAGAATCTTTTTCCATAAATACAGTGTTCTCTTTAGAAGAAAATCAAAAGAAACTTAATGAAATTAATGTAGGAGTGGAATGTGGGGAATACCTGAACGAATTAATCATACAAGGGCATGAAGATGTAGTTACGACTATTCGACGGAATTGTTTAAAATTTTATGTGACTACTGCGGAACAGTTTCGTAAAAAGTTACCTGTGGATAATATTTTTTTATCTAAATTAAAAGTTTTTACACCTAATGTAACTTTATACAATACTGATAGAGAAACTTCATTTAATCATATTTCTTTCATAGCTAAAACTCTCGGTGGTTTTGATGAAGAGGCTTTAAAGAAAGAATGGATAACATTGCCATTAGATTTTACCGAACAAGAAAAAGAATATCTTTCTAAATTAAATTTTGATTATATGTGGAAAGACATTTTACAACGTCAGCATCAAAATAATATTGCTAAATATCCACATTTAAAAAATATTGTAAATACTATTCGAACACTTCCGAATTCAAATGCCGACCCGGAACAAACATTTTCCGACTTAACAAATATAAAAACCAA
>NW_012085445.1:0-369 GCF_000956235.1 Wasmannia auropunctata
TTTTTACGCAAAGTCGTGTAAAATAAAACTATAAAAAAAGAAATAATAGCACAATTTCAGTTGACAACTTCCTTGAATGCACGATCAAGATATTTATAAAAAAAACTGTATTGTAGTTTTTTTTTGCGCATTAAATATTTATTGAGTAATCATTATAATTTAATTTTTAAAATCGATAAAGAATTACTCAAGATTATATTATTTGTTTTCACACAAAAAATCGTAACAGACACAATAATTTACAAATAGATTAAAAATAGCAATAATAGATTACTATATAAAATTTAGTAGCAAGAGAAAAAAATTTTAAGAATTAATAAATATTGTAATATTGTACTGTATATTCTTTGGAAACAATTTTATCTTATT
>NW_012085445.1:12926-13233 GCF_000956235.1 Wasmannia auropunctata
TTATTGTTGACTCTTTTCCGCGATGCTGATTGGTTGTCTCGCTGTGCTTACTTCGTGAGCTGTCTGCTGCGCTTATTTCATGAGCTGTCATTGCAGAGATTTTGACAGTTGTATGTATTGAGGTTCTTATTGTGTTGTGGTTAGATTGAAAATATGGTTATGGTTATGGTTATGGTTTGATTTAACATACATATTAAGCCATTGATATTATTGTTGTTTCCTGTTCCGACATTGGTAAAGATTTTTCTTTTCCTCTTGGATGACTTCAGATAAGTTTTACTAAACACATTTTTATTCTTAATATATA
>NW_012085446.1:0-693 GCF_000956235.1 Wasmannia auropunctata
AGCACGGCAGTCTTTGTCTCATCTCCCCAACGATTCGCACGAGAAATCAAATCGAATTGCGCGAAAAACTCGCGCAAGGGAGCACTCCCGTCAAACGTGTCCGGCTTTATTTTCACACCCGTCACTCCGCGGAGAGAATACGCATTCGAATCGGCTCGATCGCCCGAGCCCGCGGCAACTTCAACGTTGATTAAGCGATTGCCGATATTCGCGACATTTTCGTTACGATCTCGCGCATTATTTTCGGTATTATTGAGAGGACTTAGCTGGTTTATTGGAGTAGTTTCTCGTAGTCGTTCACGCAAAAGTCGTAATTCCTCGTTCCGAACTCGCGTTCGCGCACGCGCACCGGAAGGCCGCGGAGAAATAAGAAGGAACACCAATTAAGAACACAAGGAACACGCTTTATTCTAATGACTGTAAACAAACAACGCAGCGAATAGACAGAACAGAGCTCAGCACGTCCGAACGAGTCGACGGCTCGTCTCCAAATCTGATATGTCGTCCGTTTGACAGATGACAACGCGTCGTTAGCGAAACATCCGACAGCTGGACCGGCTCGCTGGTACATCGAACGACGCGGCCGGTGTAGACACGGGCGCAACAATATATAATATTTTTATACTAAAAACGTATAATTACCATTATTGAGAAAATATGCTATATAATTGATATCTAAATTTATAAATGGTT
>NW_012085447.1:0-466 GCF_000956235.1 Wasmannia auropunctata
AAGCTTTACTTCAAATTATTGATTGTCATTTGCCATTTAAAGTACACAAATCAAAGTATCATTTTCTACAGTTTTTTCCAAAGATAGTTTCCTGTAAATATTATTTTTGTCCAATATGCTTTATTATATTAACATTTCATCATGATATTATTATCGGATGTAATAATTGTAAAAAACATTACGAACAAAATCAGTAACAAAGAAATGGTAATTTCTTTTATCATTTTCCATTAAAGTCACAGTTAATTGAATTATTAAAATCCGAATTATTTACACACTGTAGAAAAACTTCGAGTGAAAGTGATATTGTAGATGGTGAACTTTATCGTCATTTAAAAAGAACAAAATGTTATACATAATAACGATATTACTATTCAATGGAATACAGATGGTGTAGAAATATTTAATTCATCCATATACACTATATGGCCCATTCAAGTATGTANAAATGAATTACCATATCGAA
>NW_012085448.1:0-457 GCF_000956235.1 Wasmannia auropunctata
TTTTCCGCTATTTAACTCTTGGCACTTATAATTTCATTCAAATGTACTGTAGTCATTGTCTAGCCATGCGCGATGTAAAATTTCAATGATTATACGTATGTAGATGGTAAGACATTATGAACACAAATATATAAATTGGGAAAAAAAATATGTTATACATTTATACACTTTATCATACACCGTTGTTTAAAGCGTAAAATACGATTCTAAAAATTATGCCGCAAGCGAATTTGAAATATCTTGAAAATTGACAAAATTACATTTTTTAATTATTGCTAATATAATGCAACTTTTAAACGGTTCAACTACAAACGACGGGAAAGTCACTACAAACAATTACAAATGATTATAAAAATTGTGCCGCAAGCGAATTCGAGGTATCTTAAAAATTGACAAATTACGTTTTTCATTTACTGCTAATATATTGTAACTTTTGAATGAATATATTGTAACTTTT
>NW_012085448.1:8021-8912 GCF_000956235.1 Wasmannia auropunctata
TTCTGAGTAAATATCATATAAACCGTCAAAGATATAAAAAAATATTTTAAACAAAAGTTTTACGATTTCAAGTGCGCTTTATAATGGTGCAACAAACTGCCAAATTTTTGTACGAAGCAAATATTGGCACATGTTGACAGCTTTAGTCGCCATGTTGGACTAAGAAAAAGTAACGGAGATCTAAATTTCTTAAATTTTTTTCGTTCTCAGCATAACCTCTACCAGCCGGAACTACATTGATGCTTATACTTTAATCGTGGAAAATTTTTAAACCTGTCTTTTATTATGTTTATTTTGTCATGGACAATAATCACGTTCGGTCGATAAAACAGACGATTTTAGGATTGCCTTAAGACTTGAGAATTAATCTGCAAGTTGCTTTAATTATACATACATTTTAACTTTTGCATCAAAATATCTCGAAAAATATAAATGATGCGAAAAAATGTTTCAGATAAAAGTTCTGCAATCTAAAGGCGGACAAGTAATGGTAAAAATAATGTTTCAAAAAAATCAATTTAATTAATTTTAAAAAAATCAATTTTTTATACAAAAGTTGCCGTCATTTTTAAATATTAAATTATGTATATAATTTTTTTACATAATATGATCCTATTTTTTAATTATTCTGCATATAAAAGTATTGTAAAGCTATCAAAGATTCAAGAGTTTACGAGATATTTTATACATTTTTATACCATATTTTGACATGATATGAAATATTTCATAAATTATTGATTTCTTGGTAATTGTATCTTAATACTTTTATGCACAAAATAATGAGAAAAATTGATTGGTGTAAAGAAAACATTTACTTGCTTTTAAGAAAAAATATGTAGTTCATATTGTAAATTGCATATCTTTTTTAGAAGCAATTGAGTATTTTCTTTA
>NW_012085449.1:0-485 GCF_000956235.1 Wasmannia auropunctata
TATATCATGTTCTACTTCATTTTATTTTTTATTTGATTCACATTTTATATAATATATTTGTTTATTTATTTGATTTTATTTATTTTACTTATATCATTCCTTATTTTTTATTTAATTCATGTCATGTTTTATTTTATTTTATTTTTTATGTGATTTGATTCATATTTTATATAATTTATATATATACATTTTATTTTATTTTATTGAAAAAATGAATCGTATAACATCACTAAGATCAACGGCGACGACGTAGATATTCACTTTTTCGACAGCGAAGACCTAGACAATACCTAGACACTTAATTTCTCGACAGCAAACACGTAGACACTCACTTCCTCGACGATGACCACAAGAGAGTTGTGAAAGAGAGACGAGAGAGTAGAGAAACAGACGAGAAAGTCGCGAGAGAAACGAGAAAGCCAGGAGAGAGACGAGGGACAAGATTGAAAAAGGGTACAAGATTGAAATTTTGCGAAGAAGAAGAC
>NW_012085450.1:0-435 GCF_000956235.1 Wasmannia auropunctata
TGTATAACATCTTTTTAAAAAATAATGACATCACTCTCTTTAAAAAAATGACATCACAAAATTGCGTTAATTTAACTCAAGTGATATGTATTTCTTAAAATATATATATTTCAATAAAATGAAAGATTTAATCATCAAAAAATTAAAAAAGGTATTTGTATCTACAAAACAATTTAATTAAAATAAAAGTTTTATTATAAAAACTTAACATTGCTAGACCTCGAAATTTAATAGTAAAATTTACACCAAATAAGGAAAACAATGAAAATAGTTTGTAAGTAATTTAACTATTTTATAACTAATTTAACTGTTTGTTAGATTATGATTATAAAATAGTTTTTATCAAAATTATACATATACTAAAGAAACTTAATCTTAAATTTACTCTTTCTAATAAAATTCTTTCTTAAGTGCTTTTCATGGACGCGTAGTGTG
>NW_012085451.1:0-513 GCF_000956235.1 Wasmannia auropunctata
TCGGCCGGCCCTCGTGCGATCGACATCGGGAGCGGCGTTTACGGGTCAAGTATCGTTGCGTGTACGAATTTCGGCAATCGTGAAGTTTCGCGAGTGACGTGACCGAGAACACGTCTGGCGCCCAGCTTTTCGCGTTGCCGCTCCTCGTCGGTCGCCGGAGGGACACAATTCCGGAGGACCACCACCTTCCCTCCGCGGGAGTCGTACGCGATTCCCGCACCCTTGTTTGATCCGTGCTCGCGCGAATTACTTATTTCACGAGAGCACGTGACAATGTATATTAAAAATGCTGTATTCAGCTGTATTTACCGGTACTCTTTTGACTACAATCCGGTGACAAACAATTTGTTGCATTATTTTCTTTATTGCACTCTGCCATTTGCTGATCATTAGTCATTAAATTGTAAATATTAATATGGTATATCAATTCTTCTCTGCAATATAAAATATACAGATATATTTATATTGTCTTACAACTAATTTTGCTGTTAGGGAAATTTTTTATCACTCTCA
>NW_012085452.1:0-472 GCF_000956235.1 Wasmannia auropunctata
TGCATTCTAATGAACAACTTTTTTTCTATGCTTCCAATCATAGCTCAAAAGGTCTTGTATTACTCGTGCAAGTAATCCGATGCGCGCTAGGTATTTTTTTTGTACATATAAGCTGCAGAACTTTTGTACCAATAAAATATTTACGTCAGGTGATAGGTTAAGATACCCAAAAAAAGGTAATTTTTGAATATTTTTTCGTTTTTACTATTCATATATACCTAGCGCGATGACATTTTATGTCTATTTCAAGCCTGTAAAAGCGTTTTTAAATCCGTTCAATCGTTTCGGTGTTATCCATTAGAATGCAAATGTCGGTAATTCCCGACCTTTCAGCATCCTCTTAAGTCGATATCTGCGTATGTCAAGCGATCGATATTATTACCGTCATTCGTCGCCGGAGCGTACGTGGCCTTTTCGGAACCGTGTAAAATTTATAAACACCGTACCCGAATTAAATAGAGCCGCGGAAGCG
>NW_012085453.1:0-393 GCF_000956235.1 Wasmannia auropunctata
GTAATTCTGTATCAGTGATAAAACCATCGGCGGATTCACCCGTGCTTGCATCGATAGAAGCGTCGAGAAAGCAATTGACAGTAGTACCGCGGAAGGAAGAGATCTTTACATGGGCCCAACCGTCGATCGCAACGTCCGTTAGAGAAAACATGCGATCGCGACGGAGTAGCGATGCGGTGCGCAGTAAGCTGGGGCCACTCGGACAAATCTACATGGACCTGTTTCTCGGTAGAAAGAAGGAGATCGATTACACGTACGGTGTCTACCGTAACAACGATTGCGGAGATTTGATGCTTGGTGATAAACGATTCGACCTTGAGAAGGATGATACCATACTCGTGGGCAACGTGAGGTACCGTGGCACGCAAGGATTGTTCGAATTGATCTTCAAGA
>NW_012085454.1:0-748 GCF_000956235.1 Wasmannia auropunctata
TAATATTTGTTTAGAATAATTCTATTTTAAAAATAATGGAAAATAATCATTTTAAAAATTTCTATTAACGTAAATGAATAGAAATAATTTTATTGTAAAACTTTTATATAAAGCATTTTTTGATTTCTTGAATAATTTTCGAGATCTAACGAAAAAAAGAAATTAATTTATATATAAAGGGTAGATTCATCCCTTTAAACCGTTTTTTAGCCCCAACTAATAATTTTTAAATTCATCTATTTATGTGACTTCAAAGTGTACTAAGTTTCATTAAAATCAGAATTACATATATTGTATGTATGTATGTGTGTGTCATGTTTCAGTGATAGTGAATAAATGGCGCGCGCGAAGCGCGCGCTGTTTTGTTCTAGTAAAAACAAATATGAGATTATCCTCAAGTTGCCAAGTATTTGATTAGACAGAAATAAAAATATTTTATTCCAAATCAAAAATATTTTTTTAATAAACCATTTAAACCATTCAAAAACTTAAATGCATTAAAAGTTGAATGCCATTGTCTTTCCAAATAATTTTAAGTTTCATAAAACTGGTTTAAAGTGAATAAATTGACCAATAGTTTAGGAAAAATGTAATGATATATATATATATATATATAAGTATATATATATGTTGCAACCGCACTCACGAGCGTGGTGCAACTTCGTCGCTCGTCCGACCCGCGTAATTCCACGAAAACGATAAAGTGAAATCTAATGCGCGATTAACCGTGACTCAGGCATCTCGCCTA
>NW_012085455.1:0-747 GCF_000956235.1 Wasmannia auropunctata
AAATTGGTGCGACAAAAAAATGGCTAGTATCGATTGGTTCAAAGGTAAAGTATAACATCTCATTGATTTACTGTTTGGTGCTGTTCAAATGGTCTTTTAAATTTTCTATGTGATTTGATAAAGTTACTTGCTTATTTGTTTAAAGGCTTCAAGAAACGGCATACAAATTTATCAATTCGAGTTCCAGAAGGCTGCAGCATTGCTCGTGCTTCAGCATTTAATAAGAAAAATATTGAAAATTTTTTTAATAAACTGGAAGAAGTTTTGAAGAGGAATTCTTCTTTTATGGATGGATCCAGGCTTTACAATATGGACGAGACTAATACTAGCACAGTGCAGAATATTAAGAAAATTGTCTGTCTTAAAGGTATAAAACAAGTCCATCAGGTGAAAAGTGCGGAGAGAGGTACTTCAGTGACAACTTGCTGCTTTATTGGCGCTCATGGAGCGATACTACCTCCTGTTATGATTTTTCCTCGAAAATATTTTAAGAGTAATATGATAATAAATGCTTTTCCTGGAACCCTTGGACTAGCCAATGATAAAGGCTATATGACAAAAGAAATCTTTGTTGATGTTATGAAACACTTTGTGAAGTGTTCAGGTTTCTCTAAAGAAAATCCCACCCTTCTCTTAGTTGACAATGTTGAATCTCATTTGTCAACTAGCACTATAAAATCTTGCTCGAGAAAATGGAGTAACACTTTTCACTTTTCCTCCGCACTGTACGCACAAACTCCAGCCTTT
>NW_012085456.1:0-564 GCF_000956235.1 Wasmannia auropunctata
GGCGGTGTCCTTTCGTCGGCGGTACTACCAGGTGCGCTCCCGTGTTGGCACGCTCAGGCGGTTCGTCCTCAGAAACAAATTCTCGTGAGGAGCCGTCCCTGGCGGCAGGTCTTATCCTTGGGGCGCCCTGTCGCGTTGCCGACTACGGGGTCTCTCGCCCGATCTGGGGCGTAGAGTGGCCATCCCTTTTATCCTCGCCTTAGCTGGTTCGCATCGAAATCTGTAAGGAAGCTCGGCAGCGTAATTGCTCTCAAAGTACGGAAAGGAACGCGGACTAACATACGACCTGTGTATTGCTTCCTCCGTGGTGCCTTCTCTGCCCTCGTGGTCCTCTTCTCATGATGGTCGCGACGTCGGTGAGGTCGACGGTTGAAATTCTACAAAATTCCCGGGAGCCGCCGATACGCTATGCTAGATAATCGAGATTGCTACGGAAACTAAAAAGTGATTAGGAACGGTATTCGGTATTCGGGCGGCGGGAGCCATGCAAATGTAGTCCCGCGGCCCGCGCCACGCGTCCGCCTCCGAAAAGTGGAAGGACGCAGGACACAAAACTACCGCCCG
>NW_012085457.1:0-381 GCF_000956235.1 Wasmannia auropunctata
CGTTATAAAGCAAATTACCGAAAGGATTTGTGACATTTCGAACTGAGCGTTTCTTCAGTGTGAATTCTTTCATGATTTTTCCACAACCTCCCTGAGTTGAATTTCTTGCCGCAGAATTTGCAGACATATTTCTCTTTCGTATTTAGTTTATTGGGCGACTGTAAATTGTGGATCTCTCGTATATGTTCCGCTAGAGCGCTAGAATTTTGCTCGAGTGTCTGATGTTCCAAAAATCTTTGACAGTCGTTTGCAGTTTTATTTTCAACAAAGTCAGAGCTGTTATCAGTTTGTTCTATCAAGGCTTCCATCACATCTTCATATTTCATTTCAACAATATCAATTTCGGTCACTAAGTTACTTGACACTGCCGTTTCGTTATCT
>NW_012085458.1:0-467 GCF_000956235.1 Wasmannia auropunctata
AATCCGAAACATTGATTTCAAAATGCAAGCTTCAGATTGGCTGTCGCAACAAGCTTGCGATCGGCTTGCAACTAATGTAGAACCGGCTTAAGATAGACGTGGTGTACAGTTCGTGCCATTAATGCCTGGGGTCCGATTTTAGGGTCCACGTTTCGTTCTTAATTATTTTACGTCCATGACTAAGCTGCGTCAGTAAAGTGCATGGAGGACTGGAGAGAGCATATCGGTGGTGGGGGTTTCATCTAAGACGGTTGACCAATATGGCCGCACCCGGATACTGAAGTAAAGCGGTAAATTCGAGTGAATTTATTACTATGAAAATTTAATTAGTCTAAAGCGAGCTGAGTTACATGTTTTTCAGCTTTTGGAACCGCGAGGATAGTCACAACATTTCATTCTATTAACTCACACATTTCAACCATTTTACGCGAATAGATCGGAAGAGCACACGTCTGAACTCCAGTCAC
>NW_012085459.1:0-509 GCF_000956235.1 Wasmannia auropunctata
TTATTGGTATGTACCGGCATCCTAATCTCCCCCTTCCCCCTGACACTTTCCTAAAGATCTTTTCTTATGCTCCTCCTGATTCTCTTGTTTTAGTCATCGGTGACTTTAATGCTCACCATCCTCTCTGGGAGTCTGCTCGCTCTTCCCCCGTAGGCAATGCTCTTGCTGACGCTGTTATGTCATGCAATATGGTTCTGCTCAACTTCCCCTCTCCAACCTTCTTCCCCCCTCCCCCGAAAAACCCGACTACCATTGACTTGGCCTTCGCTTCTTCATCCCTGGCTTCCTCGGTCAATTTCGAAATTGCAGATGACCTTCACGGTAGTGACCATCTCTCAATTTTTTTAAATATTGCTCAGACTTACGACAGAACCACTACTTTCTCAAACAAATTGAGATTTTCGCCTACACAGTGGAAGGAAGTGAAGAGACGTTTTTTGTCTCATCTCTAGCAATTTGGTGAATGAAGTTCGAAACATCCCCCCGGATGATCCGCTTTCGAGATATCA
>NW_012085460.1:0-373 GCF_000956235.1 Wasmannia auropunctata
TATTATACTTACTTGCTCACTTATATCATTTACTAAAAACAAATCTAATACACTAGAACCTGTAATCATTTTTTCCGAGAACTCTTCAAATTTTATTTCTGGCGCTTTTGATATATTATTCAAAACAATATCCACTTTTCCATGCGAACTATTTATGCAAAAATTCGAAGTTTGCAAAGATGTATTTAACATTTTAAGTTTTTCAAAAATGTTTATCATTAACATTAAAAAGAAGTAGAACTCGAATGATAATAAATGGTTAAGGAACCCTGTAACTTTTGCTAATGTTGTATAATCAAGTTCCGAATCATTCATAATTTCGTCGATTCTAAAAGTAGGGGGATACGAGAGCTGGATAACCAAGGCAGTAGCA
>NW_012085461.1:0-379 GCF_000956235.1 Wasmannia auropunctata
TTCTCGGTAAAAATGTCAGTAGTCATCTCGTGACCAAAAAGTCGTCAAGCCATTGGCTAAGATTGAGATTGAAGATTGAAAAATAGACGGAATTCTAATTTTCAAATTCCAATCTCAATCTTAGTCTGCTGTGTTCTCATTGGCTGAACTTCAATCTCAATCTTAATCTCAATCTCCAATGGCCTAGTTTACACCGAGCACTTGATACGCGTACTAAGTACCAAATCCGTATCAAATCGCTTGATACGGTCGGTGCAAACGTTCGCGAATTATCTTAGTACAGTCTGGTCTGATACTCCTGAATCGCTAGTATCAGACCAAAATAGTACGCGTATCAAAAGATTCTGACGCACTGTAAAATACTTAGTTCGTTTTCAAT
>NW_012085462.1:0-351 GCF_000956235.1 Wasmannia auropunctata
TAAAGTTGGTCGTCCGATCAACTGTGCGATAAGTACCCGAACCGTGAATCAGTAAGCAAGAAAGTGGCGTAGCAGAATAGACTGAGGCGCGCGGTGTTCTTTTTCTTCGCGGGCGACGAGAGTTCGATGCGAGTTCGCGTCCCCACAGTGTCAATTTTTTTTTATGCAAACGTTATATTTTCTAATTAATTATATTTTAATTAATTTATCTTTTTCTTATAAACAAAAATACTAATCATTGCGCAATTTTTGTTATAAATAATAAATAACAAGTGTTTTAAAAAATTTACATTATTCTTAATAAAGTTGTGTGTGTGTGTGTGTGTGTGTGTGTGTGCGTGTGTGTGTGTG
>NW_012085463.1:0-620 GCF_000956235.1 Wasmannia auropunctata
TTGCATATTAATTATTTTGAGTAAAAAATCGAAAATAAAATTTGGACAAGTGTAACGGGCGTAACCGCCATTTGAAACCTTTATCTCATAATTTTATAAATATTTCGGTGCTAAAACGTTTGCTAGTCATTTGCTAGATCCGTATATACAAGTATTTTTCCTATTTTATCGATAAATTGTCCCATATTTTATTTATTAATAGCTTTCAATAATCTAGTAACTGGCGCAAACAAGAACAGCGCATGCGCATCGAGTTGCCTAAAAATAACCAAAACTAAAGTTACTAGATTATTGAAAGCTATTAATAAAATTTGAGACAATTTATTGATAAAATAGAAAAAATACTTGCCCAGGCAGCAACGTGACGTGATTTTCACGTCGATAAATAGTGATTACTGGTCCTAGACGTCATGTGTCCAATAACTAACGTTTAAAAGACGTGAATATTCTAACGTAATAATAACGTCAATTTAGAGACGTCTATTATACGTTTTTAAGAGGTCGATTTTAGCCAGCTATTTAAGATGTTAATTGTGACATTATTATGACGTTATTTTACGTCACTACTATAATATCTGCGACGTTATTAATATGTCATTAATTTGACGTTACTCTGCTCC
>NW_012085464.1:0-496 GCF_000956235.1 Wasmannia auropunctata
TCATTGCTAAAATAAACTCCGTAAACGTCGTCTATGTTGACCACTTTTTTACCGCTTAGGTACCGCTCCCAGATATTTTTGTCCCAAAGGACCATAGTGCATTTGTAGCTTTTCTTGTCCCTCGGATGTTTGCAATTGGTTTCGAACGGATGTTACGAGCGGCTCATTGGCGATTTCGAAAATTTCTTCAACGGAGGGGGCGTACGATTCATCGTGTGATGGTAATATTTTAGACATTTCATTCAAAGTAGACGGCACAGTTTTCGAACGTTTCAGCATTGATTTAACTGGAGTGGAAGCCAGTAAAGAATTGTCTAACGAGGCGCTTGATTTTTTTCGTTAGGTGTTGGCTTCATATATCCTTCGTCTACTCCCGAAAAGAACGATTCGTTCTCGATCAATTCATCGTCGGCGATATTTTCAGCAATTCGTTTTAGAGGCTACGTAATAACTTCGTATAGCATACAACTGAGTCGACAAGGCACACAGGGGGATA
>NW_012085465.1:0-553 GCF_000956235.1 Wasmannia auropunctata
TTGTCAGTTAAATTTTTAATTAACTCTCGAATAATAATATGTTTGCATATACGGGTAAATAATTTAAGTTTGTTGCTAAAAATAAAAATATTCTCTATATTGTTTGCGCATATATTTTTCGAATATTTACAGTTTTAACTTTCAAAAAATATTGATACTTGAAAAGTGTGATCGCCTAAAAGTGACAGACGGATATTTAAATTAAGTTAAATTTTAATAAATGGCTGACTTGATCTATAATTATCCAAATCTGTAGTATAGTATTGAGAATATATTCGCATTTTTCAAAAAATGGAATCACATTGTTCCAGAAACAAAGGCAAATTTTTTGATGACACAATCTTCCACATCATTGTTATTGCCAAAAAAGTCGGTTTCAGCATTCGAACGGAATGCAAATGATCTTTGCTTATCGGGGAAGCCATAAGCGCAAAGCGATAAATTAGAAGGCAGTGAAGTCGTTTCGTTGAATAAGATCCGTATGTTGCGAACTACCACTATATCGTATAACTTCGTATAATGTAACTGAGTCGACAAGGCACACAGGGGGATA
>NW_012085466.1:0-447 GCF_000956235.1 Wasmannia auropunctata
CGAACATCTCTGCTACAGTTTTAGCTCTGATATTTTTTATAGGGAAAGCCTCCACCCATTTCGAAAAACAGTCAACGATGACTAGCAAAAATTTATTTCCTGAGGATGTTGTAGGAAAAGGTCCAAGTATGTCCATTTGAATTCTTTCAAATGGAACCTGTACATTATAAATTTGTAAAAGAGACTTTCCCTTTCCAGAAGGGCCTTTTCTGGAAACACAAATTTTACAGGATTTACACCAGTCTTCTACGTCTCGTTTACAGGTTGCCCAGAAAAATCTCTTATGAATTTTCTCCAAGGTCTTATTTACTCCAAAATGTCCCCCTGTGGGGGAATCATGTACTCCTCTAAAATCAATTTTATTCGTTGCCGAGGGACCACAAGTTGCAGAACGCTATACGTAATAACTTCGTATAGCATCAACTGAGTCGACAAGGCACACAGGGG
>NW_012085467.1:0-380 GCF_000956235.1 Wasmannia auropunctata
TACATTATACGAAGTTATACGATTTGTTGGATACAGATCTGAAAATAATATTGCTGGAAATTCAAACAAGTTGCTAGAATATCAAAATGTTTCACAACAGTTCATCATTTACTCATCATTTTTGAGTTTTTAACCAAATTATTTTGATGGTCCAATAAAGTTATTTTCAAATCTGCATCCAGTAGAATTTTTAGACCTTAATCTAAGTAAAATTGTTCTTTCCATGCGTGGTTTCGAGGGCTTGAAACCTTTTTTTTACAGAATCAGAAAGACTTGTAGACTATTACACAAAATGAGTTGCAAAGCTGCATGAAAAATAATTTTGTATATATTTTGTTAACGTGTATTGTACGTTAAAGATAAATAAATTCACTTTATTT
>NW_012085468.1:0-509 GCF_000956235.1 Wasmannia auropunctata
CACATACGGGCGAGAACGGAAGGAGTGGGACCGTGCGAGAGAGCGAGAACGCGGCGTTTAGCGGGGCGGAGAGGCGCCAAACGGGAGCAGTCGGTGCGAGGGGGGAAAGAGAGAGAGAGAGAGATAGGCGAGGGAAAAAAATCGGAGTTATGGTGTAATTAACGGGGCTGCGCGTCGCGGTCGCGTTCGATCGGGGTGTGTATCCGCCGCGGTGCCGAGAACAACGAGGATCCGGGGACGAGTTCCTTGGCGGCGGCGGCGGCGGCGGCGACGGCGGTGGTGTAGCGGCAGTGACGGCACAGTGCCTCGTCTCTGTGTGTATGTGTGTATACGTGCGTGAGAACAGGGTCGCGAGGTGAAGCTCGCGGCGGCGAGCAGCGACGAGCGCGGCCGGCAGCGGCGGCGGCGGCGTCGGCGACGAACGGGTTGGATTATACGCAACGAGAGGAGATAACCACGTAATAACTTCGTATAGCATACAACTGAGTCGACAAGGCACACAGGGGATA
>NW_012085469.1:0-591 GCF_000956235.1 Wasmannia auropunctata
AGATTAATAAAGTTATTAATAAAATAAAAATATATTTTTATATAAATATTAACATTTATAAATATAAAATTTTAATATTTATAAAAAATAGAATAAATTTAAAAATTATATATTAAAATCGTATACTGAAATCATTGTCTTAAATGTCAAATTAATGACAAATAAATATTTATAACAATAAATGTTAGAAAAATGTTTACTAAAATAATTTTGTCACGTGAATAATTCATAAAAAATCAATACTTAAAAATATTAAATAAAGGTTTAAAAACGTTTTTAAAATAATTATTTTAAATAAATATTTAATAAAAAGAAATATTAAGTAGATGTTAAATAAATATTTTTTCTAAAATGAGTTCAAGAAATCAATGATTAATAAAAAATTCTGAATTTTCAGCAAAATTCAAAGACTTTCCGACACTTGGAAATAATTTTCAGAGAAATCGCTAAAAGTCTCTAAAAAGTGAAAAACCATGAAAATATAATTTTTAGAGACATCTCTAAATTTCAGAATTTCAGCAACATTCAAAAACTTTCCGACACTTGGAAATAATTTTCAGAGAAATCGCTAAAAGTCTCTGAAAAGTGAAA
>NW_012085470.1:0-326 GCF_000956235.1 Wasmannia auropunctata
ACGTATAGTAAAAGGACAATATCTTTCGCTTGTTTTTTTTTAGTAGCATCGTTGCTACTTGCAATTATATTTGTTGACATTGCATTGTTGCCAAATAATAATCTTATTTAATAAAGAAATCCTTTCGTTTTATGTAATATTATTTATCTGTTATCTCCGTTTGTGAGATAAAATGTAACAAAATGATGATAACAATAATAATAAATTAATAAGAGCTCAAAGAATACTGTATAATTAATTAGATTATATTTTTTAAAAATTAATATTGATTCCAATTTAATTACTTGCGCTTTAATATTTTTTATTTTTTTACGTAATAACTTCGT
>NW_012085471.1:0-494 GCF_000956235.1 Wasmannia auropunctata
CGTGTGCTCTTCCGATCTGAAATAGCATATACCAGATCCCAGTATATAATGAACTGAAAGAATATGTTATGCAATATTACGGAATAATCTGCCAAAATTATGTATACGTTTGTGCTTGATTCATAATAACTATAGCCAAGTATATTTTATATCTTTATAATACTAGCGAAAATTTATTATGTGTTTAGCGTAATATATCCGAAATTGCATAACCAGATCCAGTATGTAATGTACTGGATCTGGTATATATGTGTGTATATATATGTATATATATGTGTGTGTAAAAATATGCAGAGCTCTCTGCGATTGTTTGTAGTCTAATGCAAGAACTTATGCTGTGCGATATATTTATCAAATCGATTAGACCAAAAATTAATAATAAATGTTTATGATGTACTGTTTATATATGTATAGTAATAAATAATTTACAGTACATTGTTTGAAACGTACTAAAGCAATTCAAAATCATGTTATGTGATTTTGAATATTGAGAA
>NW_012085472.1:0-397 GCF_000956235.1 Wasmannia auropunctata
TATACATTATACGAAGTTATACGATATTCTCTCACTGTGTCCTGCTTGTCGCACGCAACATCGTCGAAGACGAAAATCGAGTTGGGGAGCGCCTCGTTCGGCGGAACGACGTCGCTGCAGTTGGAAAACGTGAAGTAGCCAGTCTTGTCGATCGATGTCAGCAATCGCTCGAGATACCGATACTTTGGCTGTTGCAGTGATTTCGAGTAAACGTACACGTTCTCGAAACGCACACCGTGCGGATTCTCGAGCAGGCTCACGAGCACGTTCGTTTTGCCGCAATTCGATGGACCGCACACGATCGCGCGTATGGTGTTCGGCAGCAGTTCGCCGTGCCGGCGCTCCGTCACGCCGACCCCCGTCGCTCGCGATCTCTCGTCGCAGTTCGTGACGCGTA
>NW_012085473.1:0-532 GCF_000956235.1 Wasmannia auropunctata
TAATAAAAATAATGGATTTTTTTCTGCAGAGTAGCGTTAATTTTATTTTCATTACAAAAGAGCAATTGTGTAGTTTTTTCTTGATTGTCACTCTGTATATATATGCATTTTCTTAATTATATCTTAGATAAATTTATAGATTACCTTATGACAATACGTTTGATCAATCAAAAATGATTCCATGGGTTAAAATTATTGGATTACTATACTTAGTTTTATCAGTTTGTTTCGACAAATACTATATTAGAGTTATATTTTAAAGAAAATGCTAGTATATAATTTTATAACTTTTTTGACGTATAGTAATATATTTACTACATTGATATTATTTAATATATCTTTTCAAATTATTTTTTCAAATTAACAATATTGCTTTGATATGGTTAATTTAATTAATATCGACAAGATATTAATCTAATTAATATTGACAGGATTAGAAATAAGGGATCAATAGAAAAAAGATTAGTCTACAAGTGCACGTCTAACGTGATAATAAGCTTGTTTCAAATTTGCAATTATAGAGTAAAATATA
>NW_012085474.1:0-420 GCF_000956235.1 Wasmannia auropunctata
TGGTCTCCAATTCTCCCCTTTCTTGGGGACAAGATGAAGAGGTGATGCCCAGCAGCTTTTCGAAGGCCTTGCAATGCCGAGTTCAATCATATTTTGAAACTCTTGTTTAGCAATGGCCAATTTATCAGGTGCTAGCCTGCGTGGTTTGCAAGCCACTGGAGGTCCTGGCGTAGTTTTTATGAAATGGCGAGTGCCATGTTTGGTCTGCCGAGGTCATCCGTCTGGCCTTGTGATGTCAGGAAACTCACTGAGCAATGCGTGATATGGTGTAGTTCCTTTAATCGTTTTGACGCAGACCTCGTGTGGGTTGATTTTGCGTCCTGGCACAGTCAGGTTGGTTATCTGGTCTACCAGTCGACGGTTTTTCATCGTATAACTTCGTATAATGTATGACTGAGTCGACAAGGCACACAGGGGATA
>NW_012085475.1:0-362 GCF_000956235.1 Wasmannia auropunctata
AGAACTGTTCGCAGCAACGACGAATAGCGATTGTATAACACGATGTCAAGAATGCACACTTTTTTTTAATCAACGCTATCTATATTGGCAGATTAAAGTATACAAAGCTATAGGTTTTTGTTTTATAAAAAAATATTAAAAACTTGTGACAAATGTGTCCAAAGGTAAAATCGATAGGTGTATATTCAAATTATTTAACAAGTTTTGTTACGATTCGATCATTTTCCCTTATTCTACATTAATTCGATTATCTGGATATATCTGGGGACGATCAGCGAAAGTGAAACACGGAATTTTTTCATATTCATATTCATGTATAAGACGCAACCCGCGCAATGAGGTAAGTGTGGGAGTTAATTCTT
>NW_012085476.1:0-539 GCF_000956235.1 Wasmannia auropunctata
GTCACCCACGCACGTGGCGGCGACGGTGGCGACACCGCGTTCAAAATGGCGTCACCGCGCACGTGGCGGCAGCGGTCCACGAAAAATATAATTGATAAAAAAATTAATTGTTATCAATTAATTGTTATCAATTAATTGATGATTCAATCGATTATTGTTTAATTAATTAATTAATCCCCCCTTGACCTACATTCCCCCTACCCTTCCTCCTTGACCTACATTCTCCCCATCCTTCCTCCTTGACCTACATTCCCCCCACCCTTGACCTTGACCTACATTTGATGTAGAATCCCCCTAGTATACCTACTTATGTCCTTTTTATATTTCAAAGTGGTCTTTACGATAATATCACTAGGAATACTTTCTTTTCTTCTTATTTTTAACGTATATATTTGTAACAATATTATAAATATAGATCACAAAAATATCACTGCATCACACAATCAGGAATCGATATGTATCAAAAGGATCACAAAAAAAAGAATACAAACGGACTGCAAATGCAATCCCAATCACAAGCAAAACAACTTCACTGTTTC
>NW_012085477.1:0-479 GCF_000956235.1 Wasmannia auropunctata
ATTTTGATAACTAATATGGCATATATAATATAGTATATTATTATTACACAATTATATTAATTATATAATGGTATAATAATATATATTTTGTATGCACTTGTACTTATAATAATAATTCCTTCCAAAATTTACACATTTTTTTTGACAGTTTTATATCTTTTGAAATTATTTTAAAAAAGAATTCATGATTGTAATAAAAGTACAAAACCCATAAGGAAATAATTAGGGTCGTCGCAAAAATGAATGATATATGACAGAAAGATGATGCTAGTAACCTTTGTTGCCATTGTGACACTATAAATGGTTTCTCTATTTCTCAAACTGCAACGGATAATTTCACGCATAGCGAAATGATGCTGTATAATTCTGATAGGAAACCACCTATTAATTCTGAGTTTAGTTGTGTTACCATATGGTGCTGACAGATGTAATGCAATTTTGAATAGCAAATAAAATTACATTAACCTCTGTCGGCAGAC
>NW_012085478.1:0-467 GCF_000956235.1 Wasmannia auropunctata
ATATATAAGATCCATATGAGAAACGCAACTAATATAATAAAATTGATATGACGAAACAAAGAAAAATAGATATAGAGAATTTATCAAAAGTCTTATGAAATTAAGTTGTTTTCCGATTTTTTATTCGATCGCTAGCGTGCTGCATCCAATGTTTCTATGTCGTTTCTAGAAACATTTTTTATTTTCGACTCAAAGTCATAAAGAAGTTAAAAAATATACTTATGGAATACTTTTTTAACTATCAAAAAGGAATTCTTTTTTACTTTATTTTAAACAGATTACGCGAATTCGAAAAGAACTCAAACAAGTGAATTCTTTTTGAAAAGGATCAGTGGTGCTATTTGAGTAATAATGTGTCAACAAAATTTTAATAACTATTAAGTAATTTATTTTACAGATCCAAAATAAATTCAAAAATAAACATTAAATTAATATTAACTAAACATAAATATTAAAAAATATTTACT
>NW_012085479.1:0-407 GCF_000956235.1 Wasmannia auropunctata
ATTATATAATGTGATTTGTGGATTTGTACACAACATTAAAAATACTTTTTACTTGATGCGTTTCTCGCATTTTTACTTATTTAAAAAATTTTTACTTTTTTTAATTTCTTTAAAATTTGTGTGGCATATGATGGAACTGCGTTAAATCGATTAAACAATATTATGTGTAAACAAAGCTGGGCATATTTCAAATACTTGTATTTAAAATAGGATTTTTGAAATACAATTTGTATTTTGTATTTTGAATTTCAGCCGGTCACATAAAAGTATTTTGTATTTCAAAGACAATTTCAATTTATTTTGTATTAGAAATTCTAAAGAAATTATTATTCTCAAATTCTTGGCAACAATTAATAGTAACTTAAATTTTTCTCATATGACAAGTCTCTTATACACATCTCTGAGCG
>NW_012085480.1:0-510 GCF_000956235.1 Wasmannia auropunctata
AGAGAAGCTATATGTATATCTTCTTTCTAATCAACTTCTAGTTATTTGGAAGCAATAAGAGGAATGTATATAAAGATGACTCTTTGTTCCACAATTTCTCCGTGTCAATAGTTACAATATTTATGAATACGAACATATGTGTAAATATATATATATATATATACACAGTGCGGTCCATAAGTTCCCGGACTGATTTTTTTGCAGCCTCGCCATTGACGCCATTATCGGACGACAGTTGAACTACATAGTGTGAACCTTTTTGAACAGTCATGTTGAGTGGCATAATTTTAGCCACAGTTGTTGAAGAGTGCGGCCGTTTGATATAGCCTGGTGTTGTGTGGGTGCGTCACAGACAGAGAAAGGATTGGCCAACGCAGCTAAAATATAGCCGTAGCAGCTAATGTGTGTTTTTAAAATATAAGGACAACTAATATTGTTGCTGCCAAAGCTAAATTTATTAGTTGTTAAAATTTAAGATCGGAAGAGCACACGTCTGAACTCCAGTCACTT
>NW_012085481.1:0-1161 GCF_000956235.1 Wasmannia auropunctata
TATCCCCTGTGTGCCTTGTCGACTCAGTTCTGGCAGATTTTGGAACGTATTATACGATACCCAATGTAAATTCGTCGAATAATAAATTTTATTTCGACAAAGACGACAAGGAGATTAATTCCCGAAGGATCGTACGAACTGCATGACATTACAAATATCTGAAACGTGCAATCCTACATGTTCATCCAAACGATGCTGCGAGAAAGAAAACGAAAAGCGGTGAAGAGGATGAGAACGATTACCCGCTGGTGATTCGCGCCAATAACAATACGATGAAGAGCTAGATCAAGTGCGCGTATCGGATAAATTTCGCAAAATCCTGTAACGTTGGATCGCTGTTGGGATTTTCATCAAATCGCACGTTGGAACCACGTCAATGGCACGAATCAAACGTACCGATAAATATCATGAATGTAAACATCATTCGCATAGAGTGTAACATGACCGCGGGTGCGTATAGTAACGACAAGTGTGTACATACACGAGTTTTCACCGAGCGTGCCGCCAGGATATAAGATATCGGAAACGCCGGCACAGATCATTTACCTTCCGATCATCGCACGGAGCATATCGGATCTGACTATCCGTGTTGTGGATCAATACAGTCGATTGCTCGATTTTCGTGGAGAAGAAATCACTGTGAGGCTGCACGTACGGAGACGACCGCGATACGTGAGATGCTTGTGCTGAATGAGCAGGTGAAACGTACAGGAGACACAATTTTAACAGGGGAGACAACTGTAAAAAACATTCGACCTATCAAGAAGAAACTCACTGCTTCCAACATTTTTAAAATCTTTGGGTTTTACCGTGCATAGTATCTGAGATGGCTAATATCCTAAACATTGGAGGGGAACCAGTCTTTGACGACAGCATCGTCAAGATTGATACTCACACGTACAATCCATATGCTAATACTGCGTTTGGACACAGCGATGAAATACGAATACCCATACAACAGCAGGATTTATACACATTACCATGCGAAAGTTTTCTCTACGTCGAAGGAAAAATGTCGATAAAGGAAAAGAAGGAAGGGTCGGTGACAACGCTTGCAAAGAATTGTGTAACGTTCATGTTTGATGAAATTCGATACGAACTCAACGGTGTAGAGATTGATCGCAACAGAAACGTTGGAATTACCACTACTATAAAAAACTA
>NW_012085482.1:0-398 GCF_000956235.1 Wasmannia auropunctata
TGGAGTTCAGACGTGTGCTCTTCCGATCTTTTGGAGAGTTAAATATTGTAAAGTCGATTTTATAAAGTATTGACTGTCTAGTCAATATAAAACAGCGGCTGCGAACAACATACTAGCAGTATGGTAGAGATATTTTGTAAGTTTGGCTGTTTTTGTAAGAGTCACACGCTGAGAGTCGACAGATTTTCCCCACATCAAGAACTAAAAAAATTTTTTTCTCGAAAACGAGGCAAAACACGTTCTTGAGTTTTTTTTCTAAGATATAAGAAAACTGAAAGTATATAAAAAATATTTTTTCAGATTTTTCGATTCTCTCCCCGATTGTTAAAAAAATTGTTGAAAAGTTTATTGTTAAATAAACAATGGAAAACGAAACATTTTTGGAATCTTCATTTTTA
>NW_012085483.1:0-482 GCF_000956235.1 Wasmannia auropunctata
AATAGCATATTTTCAGAAATAAAAATAATTTCAGTTTTTGATAGCCAAAAGTAAAATAAATCAGTGATGTATTAAATGTTATATTTATAAATCTGCTTATTATATTACAGTTCCAACTATTTTTTTAGAATCTTTACTTTATAAGTAATAACTTACAGTTTTATTAACGTCTTAAAATATATTTATTGCTTAAGCAACAATTAAAATGTGTAAATATAGTACGTCTGGACTAGTTGTGACGGGGTATGTTATTACAGTGTTTATTATTGTTTTCAACCGAAACAAATTTAAAATAATGTTAGATTTCTGTAGTCTTTCCTTAGTGCAATCTTATATTTATATTTTTTCCCACTATGATTTATATAAGAGAAAGACTAATAAACATTTATATTTATATCATTAATGTTACATTAATGTGTATATTTTATTTGAAAATTATAAATAAAGTTATGTTATGCACAATTTTTTTTTATTTCCTTCAA
>NW_012085484.1:0-409 GCF_000956235.1 Wasmannia auropunctata
CGGAGTACGCAGGAGCGTAGCGTGCCGTATGTGCGGCTCTTCGCGCTCACTTCACATACATTCTCCTGTGAAGTGAGCGCGAAGAGCCGTACGTACGGCACGCTACGCTCCTGCGTACTCCGGCTAAGCGCGATCTGATTGATTAACTTTATTCGTTAATAACTCTGTAAATAATGGTCTGAGCCAAAATTAAAAGAGGAACTTTTAGTTCAAAATTTCATTCTCTTTCACGCCTTGAAATATTAATTAAGCGTTACGGGACACCCTGTATATAATTATAATAATATAATTAAAATATTCATGTACATTTGCATTACAATGTATCTGTACAATGTATCTTTAATTAAGGGTTTCAACGGACGGCTTTCGCTTTATATGCTCATTCATACCACATTCAAACAAGATTCAC
>NW_012085485.1:0-494 GCF_000956235.1 Wasmannia auropunctata
TTTCCCTACAGTAAATCGCACGGGTCCGATCCTGCGTCAAAAGGATTAAGTTCCTTGACCGAAAGAGGACCAAACGATCGCGCTGGCTTGAGGTCAAGTAAAATCGTCCCTTCAGGACGTTGACTCGTCTGCCAAGCCCGTTAAAGCGCCTTCGACTCGCACATATGCCACCGCGCCTATTTGCGAGACAGGCTATCTGCTTACGTCCTTCCACGTTCCCCTCCTTTCCGGATCCAGCCTCGTTTCTAAACGGGCCTCTCTCAATGATTTTTCCTTTCTCTAATATATAAATCATTTCCCGGGGATTGGACGTAACAATTGTAATATCTATCAATGCTCCATCTGTTTTTATGGTTTTCATAAGTGATAAATAGAATTATTTTATTTGAAAAAAAATTATAAAATTGATAAAAAACAACCAAAAAAATAATAAAAACTAAAAAGTAAAATATGTATAAAAAGATCGGAAGAGCACACGTCTGAACTCCAGTCAC
>NW_012085486.1:0-721 GCF_000956235.1 Wasmannia auropunctata
GTGGAAATATGGAGGGGAAGCAATGGAGAAATGGGTATGGAGGACATGTAGTAGGATATGGAATGGAGAAGGTTGGATCGAGGATTAGAATCAAGGGATTATAGTACCGATTGTGAAGAAGGGGGAAGGAGTACGGGTGGAGGAGTATAGGGGAGTATCGTTGACATCGACGCTATATAAAGTGTACGCGTCGGTGTTAGCGAACAGATTGAGAGAAGAGGTGGAGGGAAAAAGACTTATTCCACAGAATCAAACGAGGTTCAGGAAAGGTCTCGGGACGATGGATAATATCTACGTCCTGAATTATCTGATAAATAGACAGATAAGCAAAAAACATGGAAAAATAATAACCGTTTTCGTGGACCTAAAGGCCGCGTTTGATTCTGTGGACAGAGGGATTTTGATAAAGACAATGAGAGAGGGAGGGGTGAGAGAGGGGCTGGTAAGGAGATGCGAGGATGTGTTGAGAGAGACGAAGAGTAGGGTAAGAATAGGAGAAGAAATGGGAGAGTGTTTTTGGACAGGTAGGGGAGTGAGACAGGGATGTCCTCTGAGTCCGTACATGTTTAACCTTCTAACTGCAGATTTAGAGAAGGAGATGAAGAAAGGAGGTTGGGGAGGGATCAAGCTAGGAGGGGATAAAGTTTATACATTAGCGTATGCTGATGATATAGTGCTATTGGCGGAGAACGAGGATGATATGAGAAGTATGTTAGTGAGG
>NW_012085486.1:8380-8766 GCF_000956235.1 Wasmannia auropunctata
TTTAATTTACATTTTATATAATATTTGATTATTTATTTGATATTATTTATTTTACTTTTATCATTCCTTATTTTTTATTTAATTCATGTCATGTTTTATATTATTTTATTTTTTATTTGATTTGATTTATATTTTATATAATTTATATATATACATTTTATTTTATTTTATTGAAAAAATGAATCGTATAACATCACTAAGATCGACGGCGACTACGTAGACATTCACTTCCTCGACAGCGAAGACTTGGACGACTTCTAAACACTTAGTTCCTCGATGACGAACACTTAGACACTCATTTCATCGACGGCGACTACGTAGCCATTCACTTCCTCGATGGCGAAGACTTAGACGACACCTAGACACTTAGTTCCTCGACGGCAATA
>NW_012085487.1:0-540 GCF_000956235.1 Wasmannia auropunctata
GTAGCGGCGCGATGCCAAGTATATAAAAGTGGGGTGATGACCTATGAGTATACGGCACTGGCACTGTCGAAGCGCTACCGCTAGCTTTATCTCGAAGTTTTGCCTTGTCAGATTTCCGATTTTAATATCTCAGAAACGAAAGTTCTAATGAAAAATCTAATGACACTTTCGTTATATAATGTCGATACGAACTTTCAATTGAGACCAGTCCGAATAAAATTGGTGCAGTCAATCCCGAGATGTCGAAATCGAGTCTACGAAAATCTATGAAAATGCTACTTTAGCTTATTCCAGTTCCAGTTCTCGTTTTCGTCCAGAAAAATTCCAGTTTTTATTTTCTTATTATTCTTATTCAGACAGTCCGCCAAGACGCATTCGCAACGCCCAAAGCGATCGACTATCCGTCAAGATGCGTTCTTATGTGAGGTTACGCGCGCCGTTCGAAAACATAACGTGTCCTTACATGTCATCATTTCATCCTTGTTGTTTGTGAATACAAATAATAAAATGTTTAACGCAATAAGATCGGAAGAGCACACG
>NW_012085488.1:0-478 GCF_000956235.1 Wasmannia auropunctata
AAGTCTCTACTTTTGACATCCATAATTCAATAAATTACTTACTGATTCTTTACAAAGCTGCACGGATGCAAATGGAGATGCATCAAATCTAAAAATTTTTTACCAAGTTTGCGAAAAATGGTCATTTTTGCTTCAATGTTGAATAACTCGGTGAAAAAAAATCGCAAAATGCTCAACGAATGCGCAAATTAAAGGTAAAGATTCACGCTTTCGAATGCTGTAAACCGCATTTATGTGCGATTTTTAATTCACGTCGAGGAATCTTGCAAAATATAATTACATACAGTCACCAAACTAATTGTATATATATATATATACACTCGACAGCAAAATAAAAGCATCACCCATTCTGATCACTAAAAATAGACAAATTTCAAGAGAACTTTGTCAAAAATGATCGTATCGGAATGATCAAAAAAGCATTTTAAAGCTTAAAGTCTCTACTTTTGACATCCATAATTCAATAAATTACTTACTG
>NW_012085489.1:0-722 GCF_000956235.1 Wasmannia auropunctata
TATATAGCTTATTTATAAAATAAATTGTTTTAGTAACTTTTTATGTTTCTAATATTTTATGTGATACATTTAAAAAAATCTTAAAACCTGTAAAGATTATTTTTTCGATTTTTTTAAAAATTCAATTATAGTTTAAGTCAAACGTTTCGTGAACGTTTAATCGCACGTTCGCGGAACGTTAGGTGTGAACGTCAAACGAACGTTCATGTGGTGGCTCGTCCGAACTATATCTAAACGATTCGAGTTCGAACGTTCTCTTAACGTTTTCCTGGCGTACGTGTGCTGGTGGGGTAGGACGCGTAGGCAATGAGGCATCTCATTAGATTGCCTAGTCGTTAGATTTCTCATATTTAAAAATGTGTTCCTATTGGTATAGATATAAGTAGTTGGTAAGCGGCGAGCGCTCATTGTGAATTGAATTCACTTTAAATTTTAAAGTGATATTCGGTATTTCGGTGATATATTAGTATATAATATAAGTGATTATATTACTAGTCTTTAAAAGTCTTATTATTGATATTATTATATTACTGATTTGATATATATTGTTGCGCCCATGCTTCGAGCATCGTAGATTTTGAAACCGTCGTCCGCTGACGTTGGTTACGAGAGAGAAAGTATTGAATATTCCCGTCGACGAGTCGTTGCTGTACGGGAATCAACAAGTGAAAAATTGAAGTTATCGCGGGGCTGTCAAACTGTTTGGACGTGCTCCCGGTGCA
>NW_012085490.1:0-520 GCF_000956235.1 Wasmannia auropunctata
TCTACGCTTCCAATCGTACCTCTAAAAGTCTTGCATTATTTGTGCAAGTAATCCGATGCGCGCTAGGTACTTTTGCTGTACATATGAGCTGCAGAACTTTTGTACTTACGAAAAGTTTACGACAGGTGATAGGTTAAGTACCCCAAAAAAGGTAATTTTTTAATTTTTTTTCGTTTTAACTACTCATATATACCTAGCGCGCTTACATTTTATGTCCATTTCAATCCTGTAAAAGCGTTTTTAAATCCGTTCAGTCGTTTCGGAGTTATCCATTAGAATGCAAATGTCGGTAATTCCCGACCTTTCAGCATCCTCTTAAGTCAAATAAAAAAGTTTGAGAATCTCAACGCAATCTCCATCAACGTATATACCATCGAGAACGTGGAACAAGTATCGATCCTACCGATTCGCCTCGCTGACACGAAGAAGGAGAAGCATGTTAATTTACTGTACGTGAAGAAAGATGGTGTGGGACATTTCACATGGATCAAGAATATGTCCCGCCTCGTTAGCTCGCAAC
>NW_012085491.1:0-460 GCF_000956235.1 Wasmannia auropunctata
TAGCACGCCTCGAGAACTTTCCAAAAGACATAAATAAAATATTTTTTTATTAAATAAATCTTGAGTTATGAAGCTTGAAAGTTGGAGTACTGTCGGCATTAGCATCATCCAAGGTGTCCAAGCACTAGCTAAAACCTTTTGTTCAGGATCATGACATTGATAAAGGCCAACAACATTCAAAAGGTTTTAGCTAGTGCTTGGACACCTTGGATGATGCTAATGCCGACAGTACTCTAACTTTCAAGCTTCATAACTCAAGATTTATTTAATAAAAAAAATATTTTATTTATGTGTTTTGGAAAGTTCTCGAGGCGTGCTATAAGAACATGTAATAAAAATTGGAGGTTCCATTTAAAAAATTCAAAGTGACCTTGTCCTAACCTTGACGACGCCACTCAGGGTCAAACCAATGTTATCATCTTATGTCCCCCTCGAAGCCCTACAACTTTTGTCTGAAAAA
>NW_012085492.1:0-321 GCF_000956235.1 Wasmannia auropunctata
AGACGTGTGCTCTTCCGATCTCATGTAATAAGCTGTTATGCAACGTGCAGTTCGTGTGTGGCTGTGGATATTGTAAAAATTAATAATCACCAACATTCGTGTTAGTTAGCTCTCATAGGCTTTTACTGTACTGTATTAAAAAATTGAAAATTCATCCTTAACATTAAATAAGACATTAAATAAAAATATAATACGTCAAATGCAAATATATGTGCAGATTTAAACACGACTACATTGGTGCACATGTGGTCGCGGGAATTCTCACGACAGACAGTCATGACCATGGCCACAACTTTTTTGGATTTGACAAGAAAGTACAAT
>NW_012085493.1:0-1293 GCF_000956235.1 Wasmannia auropunctata
TTATGGTTTGACAAAATCATTTTTATTGGTCAAAACGCTTGCTGCGCGGCAAAAGTAGAACTTTTTCCGCGCGGCAGAATATATATATATATGCTCTTTCGGTTTGCAGACGGCGATTGGCCACCGCGTCGTGTCTTGCCGCGCGGCAAGCATTTCCGCGTCCAGTGTGCAGGAACCCTTACACTTGCACCTGGAGCTTCGCGCTTCTACCACACGAGGTCTCCACTAATTTGGTGTAAGCTTATCGCTTGTCTTTCCTGTCGACTCTAGAAATACAATAATGACATGCTCTGTTGATCACGAAATGTCAGTCTAATAATTCTTGTGTGGTTTTTGTCTGCGTTCTCGTGTTTACTTGAGTTATACAAATAGAATTGGCTTCGAAAGTAACGCTGTGCTAAACGTAAATTTACGTATTTTTGTTAAAAAGTTCGTGAGGTAAGTACAACAAAAAAGTGATTTGTGCGTTATACGCAATGATTTATACGTATTAAATTCTATCCATATTGATGTACAGATTTTTCTGTCATTCTCATATAGAAAATAGAAGTGAAAAGAGGGAAAGGAAAGGGAAAGAGATATAAAGATAGCAAATTAAAATAGTCAAATTAAGACTTTGTTCTTTTGCACTGAAAGCTTCGTATAATCCCAGTCAAAAGTTTAGTCAGTGTCATTAAGCATACAGTGTTGAAACTTGAAACACAGTAATTGAATCTCTTTATTTTAAGTAATTGTAATATCTTTTATTTACAACTAAAAGACTTATCATTTTTCTATGCATATATGGAATAAAAGCTCATATATATGATTAAAACAGTTTTATATTACACATATGTATATGTATTTGTAACTAGAGATGGAAAATTACCGTCATTTTCAATCTGACAATTACTTGCAGTAAAATTATGGTAAGAATGGTAATTTTTGGTAATTATGATATAAATTTAATTTTTAATAGTTATACGCCCAAATAAGGTGTTTTTCGCATTAATAGATAAGATAAAATGATATTCTTTTTATATTTTCAAACATATTCTTATATTAACATTGCATCTTAAGCTTTTCGCACATGAAATACTTTAACTTATATCAAAATTTTGAAATTTAATTTTTTATTTTATTAATTAAAACTGTAAAACTTTTTCTGCGATATTAGTTGTGCTGGTGCATTATTAATTATAATGATAAAAAGATCAAAATAGAGTAGTTTATTTTGTTTTTATAATTCTATGTGTGTTTTTTGTTTCTTATTATATAAAAAATTTTATATAGATACTAATATAGTCGCGAAAA